>NC_056047.1:12700310-13004220 GCF_004379255.2 Salvia splendens | reverse complement strand
TGATCACCTCGGATGACCGCTATCCCACCTTTAGTGGGGATCTTGATGGTGAGGTGATAAGTAGAGCAAACGGCCCGAACTGTGTTGAGCCAGTCTCTCCCCAGGATGATGTTGTACGGGGACCGAGCTTTCACCACAAAGAACTCGATCATCGTATTGGAGCTTGTAGGCGCTTTTCCCACCGTGATCGGAAGGCTGATAATACCTTCAGGGCGGGTGTCCTCCTGGGCGAAACTTTTCAGAGGAAGTGGAGCCGGACTGAGCCGAGCTGGATCCACTTCCATTTTATCGAAACATTCTTTAAAAAGAATGCTGACTGACGCTCCTGTATCCACAAATACCCTGTGGATCAGTTTGTTTGCCACTCCGGCTTGAATGACAATAGCGTCTTGGTGAGGAGAGATGGCTGGGACGGGATCGGCATCTGAAAATGTAATCACTTCGTCTTTCTTCAGCCTTTTATGTGTTGGCTCCTCTTGATTGGAACCTCTGCGTTCTGCTTTTAGGGACGACTTAGTCTTCCCGGCAGGGAGAGCATCAATAGTCTGGATTACTCCATCATATTGCGGCTCGTCGTCGTCTTCGGGATCCTCATGCCTTTTCGGATCCTGAGGATTGCAGTTCGCACCTCTCTGCCTTTTGTTCTTTTTCGGCTGCTTGCTTTGGTATTTTTTTAACGTTCCTGTTTTCACAAGAACATCAATACCTGCAGCCAAATTTCGGCACTCCTCAGTATCGTGACCGTGGGCTTGATGGAAGGAGCAATATTGATCCTGAGGTCGCCGCGCGGCTGATTTCGTCATCCGCTTTGGTTTTTCGAACATATCGGAATGTAGTTCGAAAATTTCCGCTCTTGACTTGTTTAATGGTACGAACTGAGCGGGCGGCTTCTCAGGATTGAGACGTGGCCCCAATCTGCCTTGTACCGGTGCCCTTTGAATTCTTTCAAAAGGAGTTCGGCGAGGAAGCACCTGGCCGCTTTGATCGGGCTTCTTTTTCTCTTCTCGGGATGAGCTGTCTAAAGACCGTTTTCGACGGTCTGCCTCATCCGCACGGGAAAACTGGTCCGCAATGTCCCACATTTCTTGAGCTGTTTGCGGACCGCACTCCACGAGCTTTCTGTAGAGAGCTCCGGGCAGGATTCCATTTTGGAATGCCGAAATGACAAGTAGATCATTGAGATTATCTACTTGTAGGCATTCCTTATGGAATCTCGTCAGGAAGTCGCTGATCTTTTCGTCGCGACCTTGACGTATAGAAAGCAGCTGAGCCGAAGTAATTCGGGCTTCCGCTTTCTGAAAGAACCTCCTGTGGAAAGCATCCATTAGATCTCGGTAGGATCTAATGCTGCCTTGAGGAAGGCTGTCGAACCACCTTCTGGCGTTCCCGATGAGCAGCTCGGGGAACAGCTTGCACATATGGACCTCATTGAGACCCTGGTTCGCCATGTTATACTGATAGCGTCCCAAGAAATCATGAGGATCCACTAACCCGTCATAAGTCATCGACGGAGTCCGGTAGTTCCGCGGCAAAGGAGTTCGGGTGATATCGTCCGAGAACGGAGTCTTTAATGCTCCGTACATGGCGAACCCGACATCTCTTCGGTACGGAGGAGATGGAGTTCTCCTGTGGTTCCGGTACCGAGGAGGAACAGGAACATGTCGGGGTTGAGGATTCTTTCTCCTGGAAGACACGTCACTACTGCGGTAGTGACTTTCATGTCTGGATGAGGAGGGAGAATCCGCCGTTGTCTTCTCCGGCTGTTGGCTCTTCTGCAGGAAGGTTAAGAACTCCTCCTGCTTCTCGGCCAAGAACAGCTTGACAGCTTCATTTAAATCGGGCTGCTGGGAAGACTCGGTGCGATCTCTCCTGGAGTGGCTTGTTCCTTCTTCGTGAGAACCGGAGGTAGATGTCTCCCGAGGCCGTTTTTCAGACCTGCGAGCTGGACTAGCTTCCTCACGGTTATCACGAACGGTATTACGGGTAGTATGTGATCTGGTATGCATTTTTTTGGGGTGGAAAAAGGGTCAAAAATTCGCTTTATCACAAATTTGGTTCTCTGTTTCCCACAGACGGCGCCAGTGATGGTTTGGCGAATTTTTGATGGTGATGAATGCTGGAAGATGCAGATCACGACACAGAGATTTACGTGGTTCGATTTACTGAGGTAAATCTACGTCCACGGGAAGAAAAGAGGGCAGAGTTGTATTGCTTGATCTGTTTTCTACAGCTTACAATACAGACTTGCTATTTGATCTTTTATCTCTAGAGAGCTTCTTTAGAGCTTAACCCTTTTCTATCTGATCTAAGTTCTATTTATACATTGAACCAAGATCGTGGCATGCAGCACCATTTACTAGGCAGTGGATGTCGTGGAGATCGTGGCGATCTTGCATGGGTCCACTATCCTGCATGAGTTAATGACTGCTTGACACCACTAAATAGATCGTGGGTGTAGTGGAGGTGGAAATCCTGCATGAGTCCACTATCTCCTAGTTCGGTCGAATACTGAGACCGAACTGCTGAATTATTGCCGAGCAGCTTTTGCCGATCTGAGAGTAGAGCTTGATGCCGACCTGAGAGCAGAGTTTGATTGGTTGGCTTTTACCGAGCTGTAGGCTGGGGCCGAACTCTTTGGTTGTGCCGAACTGAACTCTTTAGTCATGCCGGACTGATACTCTTTCTTGGGTTTTAGGCTGATGGGCTTTACTGCTGTTGGGCTTGTTTAGTACGTACTCCATCAGCAAGCAAAGCGAGAGCAACTGTAACTGGATCTTTTTCCTTTTCCTTTTCGTCTTTTTGGCTGGATGAAAACCTCTTTAGTGAAGTAGATGTAGAACTGATTTTTTACGCGACTTAAAAATTCGATATAAACATACGTGAAATTAATACTCCTATAAAGCTTTTATTGAGTTTGTATCATTATTATGTTGACTTGTTAGGAATCTGATAATTTCAAGTTGATATTATACTTTTATCTTTTTCTCTAAGTTTGTGTAAATTAGATTTAAATAGTGTAAATCAGATTTTTATCATGTAAATAAAGTTTAAGAATTAGGTTTAATCTTGTAATATCATATTTTAATCATGTAAATCATATTTGAATTGTGTGAATAATGTTTAATCGTGTATTATTAGGTTTTAATCATCTAAATCAGGTTCAGGTCTTTATTATGTCGTGTCAATCCATATTATATAATGACGTTAACAAGTTCAATTCGTGTCGTGCGTGGATTGCATTCGAGTTTGGAGGTAGCAAATTGAGTTTATGCTCAGGTTGAAAATTTCCTTTATATATCGATCCATGTTAAACTCTACTAGGTTTGGCCATTATCCATTGATTTGATAACTCAATCTGCACAATTTGTCACCCACAGAAGAAATGCAAACTAATGTGTTTTAGAATTTGCCAAATATATCACTACAAGTCTACAACAACAACAAAACTGTTAAAGACATTTTTAATGTAATTAATGACGTTAATTTGTGTTTCTAAATATACCACCAACGTTTTAAAAAATATTTTTTTGTTGGCATTGTAGCTAAATTAGAAGACACAAATGGAAGCATCCTAACAAAATAAATGATTAAGTTAATTTATCCTTAGTTTAAAAACGCTTCTTTTGCTTCTTAAATTGGTATTAGTTTTAAAAATTTTCCACCATAAATAATTGTGTCTCGATTTTTATGTATTTGAATTAAGTTTTTTTTAGTGTGTATATAAAATAAGAATGAGATTTTATCTTTCTACAATTTTTCTAATGAAAATAAAAGGATAGTGAAAAGGTTATACTAGAAGAATAATGGTCTATAGTCGCAAACCAGTAAAAGTAGAATTAATATAAAACCACGTAAATTGTGGTCCACTGAAGCAGACAATTAGTTACTCCAATTTGCGGGTGTAGGATGAAACATTACATAGGTTAATGAAGTCCTTAAACTTAATTTATGGTATGTATTATTGTAATTCAACAACTTCCCGAAATTTATGCACTATAAAATGCACTGACATTTTATTTTCTGCAACAAATTTATTTACCATTATTTGTATCGCAATAAATATAAGTTCGGAGTATGAGGTACAGGTTCTATATGATGTGATATTGAAAGATCTTTTTTTTGTCTTTCTATCATAAAATGTTCTTAAAAATAGGATTAAATGAAAAAAAAGGAGTATTCCCATACTGTCATACTCTTGGAGTTTTGGACTAAGGATTTTGATTCTTGTAACGCGTTAAACTCCCGCAATTTCGCCTCACCATTATTTAATTTAATTCCCTTCTCTTTTTTGTTCCGAGATTTGGAACCACTGGAATTTTATAATCTTAATTTAATTTTGTTTTGTATCATCTTAATTTCTCAAATGTTATTAAATGTTGGAGATTGAAGTAAATTGCTTTAGTAATCAACATTGACATCTATCTCACTAATTTCGTCACCAGCAATATCATATAGTAGTTAATGGTTGGTGGCTAGCATGTCACTACTACTATTAAAATTTCAAAATTGGTGCCCAACATTAAGGTTGGAATATTGTTGTATAAAGATCGAATCAGATTCTAAATCATCCATTCAAGGAGAAATCTATATCTGGATTTGTTTTTTTGAATTTGGTGGGATTATCTGAGAGAGTCGCTCAAAATTAGTTTACGTTAGATTAGTCCAACATCATTTAAAAATTAGAAGCTCTTGAGGATTTGAAGTACACTCCTTAATTAATTAGGATAAAGTATACACAAACAATAGTTAATAAAAATAAAGGTGGGACATATATAGTGTGTGAGGAGGATCCCACTAAGCTATTAATACATATCTTGGGCAACATTATTAATTCCTTTTTTTCATATATTCTTGCAAAATACTATACTCCACTACTTGTTTGTCTTGTAACATGTCTAATTAATTGCGAAAATGATAAAATAATTATAATAAATACTCCCTCCGTCCCGGGCTACTCGCTCATTTCATTTTCGGCTCGGAGATTAAGGAATGAGTGTATAGGAAAGTCAAAAATGACGGCTGTAGGTGAAATTTTTTACTAAAAATGGAAAGAGTGCAAGTAACTTGGGACGCCCAAAAAGGAAATAAGTGCGAGTAGTGCGGGACGGAGGGAGTAATATGCATAGGTACAAACATATATGCGCATTAATTAATTTTACAAACACTTGTAATCTATAGGGCGGCCTATCCATTTTCTGTTGTCATTATCGTGATTTTGAATTTCTCACCACTTGTGAGCTGTGAAGTAGGAACGAATTTTTATTAAAAATAGATCCAATATCTTTGGTGATTATTAAAAATAAAGTGTATATTTATTTTAAAGCAGTAAAATATGAATGAAAGAAATTTTCAATTAGAAACCGCCCGGCAACGAACGATTGGCCGACACTCATACCGACAGAAATCAATAAATCCAACTGCCAACCTAATAATATAGTGAGTTATTTTGTGGGGTATGGATTTTTATGTTTGGTTTGAAACTAATTTGAGGCATACTGATACTATTAACTAAACCACACTTGGACCAAAGAAAATAGGTAGAAAGTGATACCACTTAAATTTCATCTTCACCATTTGAATAGGTGATCCACTCAGTTGTGGCATCAATTTATGCACTCACGTTGCTCAATTTTCATTTTTGTTCCCTTTATCTATTTTTATCATTTAATTTTGCTTTTATTATCCATTATTGTGGTTGACAAATCTAACTTTTGAAGTTTTTATTTTTTTTTTAAATATTAAATGTTACGTATGATTCATTATTTTAATTATACTAGTACTACTCTATAGTATATAAAATAAATTGTACTCCACTAGAACATTAGATCTTCCTCCCATTTTGAGTGTCTTGAAAATTTCCATTTGTCGATTAATTAGAGCCTTAGGACATGCGTGTCATGTCATTGCAAGTCGGTAGCCTTTTGGTACTCATTATTCATTATCGGATACTTACCAAACTTACATCTTTCCTGATTCAGAAAAAAAGAGTCAGAAGATACTTCACTGAATTTTCATTTTATAGTTTTAAATATCCTGAAATTTGGTATATTTTAGTGCTCCAATTATATTTTAAAAAATAAATAGTTTAACTGTGCTATCAAGTTGGTTTTAGAACTCCAACAATCAAAAATATTTTAAACAGGATGAACTTACGTTTTTTAGTTCGATTTTGTGGATCTATATTATTTACTGGCACCAGATATCTGACAAAAATATGCAATTAATTGTTTCTTAAATCACAGCCAAAATGAGTATTATTTTAAATATCATCATGACCCAAAACGATGCCAAAAAATCAAATTATGAAACAAGTTGAGACTGTTTAATTTTAAAAATTAAACCTATAAATTGAACTTCACAACAAAGTTTAGACTATTGAGCAACAAAATAACGTCACATACATGTGCAATGATAATATATATCTGTATTTATAAGATAAATCGAAAATTATTATGACCAAAATTGAAATACCAGATACCGTACGAGCGAAGATACTATGATTAGGTGAATTGGCCCCTCAAAAGAAACAATTACTCTTCTTTTTCTACTCATGTGTCGACGACTACAAGCATCCCATTCTTCATAGTAGTATATAATTAATTAATTTTGAACTTTTATGGTGATGCATTATTCACACGCAATATTATATAGTACTCCGTACTACCATAATTTGACACTGTTTCGTGACTACTACCACGTTATTTTTTTTTAAATCATCTACAAATTGAAGAGTGTGGAATATGCTACAAATCGTCATTAAAGGTCGGGCTAAAATCGTAAATTAGAATGTCGGAAAATCTCGAGCTAGATCATAGAGGTGATTCATTTAAAAATGATGCAATTGTAAATAAATTTAGACTTGTATTATTTTTATATACAAAAATAGAGTGGTCGGCTTAGAGTTAGGCGTGGTAAGTTGCGCAAATTTGACTTGAATTTTGTTGAGTGGAGGAGGTCAACAGCTGTATTATTCAACCTTGTTTAAGCATTGATACAATCAACATAGTACTATATATTCTACCTAATTGAGCTGTAAACTTAATTAGTCAAATCTCACAGTCCTAATTACTGTAGCTCAATTAGGGAGCTAAGCAGGTATAGGGGCATGCAAAATTATTTCACATTATGATTTAATATTTTTGCACTCACTATAATGGATAATACTTTACTTTGTAGGTTGATTGCTAATCTAAACATGATATTATTCTACTTTCTTGCTCTCTTAAATAGAATGCAGTGTTATTATACTTTTGCCACGTTTTTTCTGCTAAGAAAATTCTTCGTACAACATACTTAATTATGAAATAATACGGCAAAATTTTCGTTGTAAAGTGGAAGTACTACAATAATAGCCGATTCCCATATCCTACCACAACACAAGACATGTGAAAATTAATAGTAGTAATAACTATTACCAACGGAATGAATGCTGCCATTCATGATAAGGCTGATAGGAGATTTAATAGACTTTTAATTTCTTAATTATAAGCAATATGTGTCATTAATTCAAAATAACATTGAAACTACACACGCATAAGATAAATTTTATTTTCTCTCATAAATCATAATGATTGTCTTTAGCTTGTTATTAGAATTTTAGCCTTGGTTTTTACTAAACTCCTAACAACCCCTAGCTCAAGTGGTTGAGGAGGACGGCAAGGATACCGCGCCATCCTGGAGGTCTCGAGTTCGACTCCTGAATGCCGCAACTTGGGATTAATTTCCCCTATGAGCCTAAACAAGGCTTGCCTTGGGGCTTTGCAAGCTTACGGGCCTGGACCCGTCTGAGGGTGGACAACTTACGGGCCTGTACCCGTCTGAGGGTGGACAACTTACGGGCCTGGACCCGTCTAGGGGCCTTCGCCGTATCTGCGCATCAGGATGAAGTTTGTGTTCGTGAAATCCACCAGAGTGAAGCCGAATATCGCTTGCGATCTCAAAATTCCGTTGAGTTCGAACAGCACGGCATCGAAGGCTTATGAGCCGACGAGTGCGATTTCGATTGGCGTTAAGCTTCTTATCGCCTCTTCATTTGATGGTCGGCACGTTCATCGTTTCTGCTGCTTCGATTCTCTTTTTCTTTAATATTCTATGATTATCACTGCTACTATTATTCTTTTGTTTTTTGATGCACATTATTCTCATTTTGATATTTAGATGTATTCGTTCTTATCTTTCCATTTATGCTATGTGAATTAATAAATAATGAGTTTATATTCTGTTAAGTGTTTCTTTGGTTTTTTGCAATAGTGATGTGTTTTGTGAACAAGAGTGAAGTAAAATCATGCTAAGAGTGATATGTTTTGTAAACAAGAGTGAAGTAAAATCATGCTAAGAGTGATATGTTTTGTAAACAAGAGTGAAGTAAAATCATGCTAAGAGTGATGTGTTTTGTAAACAAGAGTGAAGTAAAATCGTGCTAAGATTGATGTGTTTTGTAAACAAGAGTGAAGTAAAATCACGCTAAGAGTGATGTGTTTTGTAAGCATGCGTGAAGTAAAATCACGCTAAGAGTGATGTGTTTTGTAAACAAGAGTGAAGTAAAATCAGAATAAGAGTGGTGTGTTTTGTAAACAAGAGTGAAGTAAAATCAAAGAGTGATGTGTTTTGTAAACAAGAGTGAAGTAAAATCAGAATAATAGTGATGTGTTTTGTAAATAAGAGTGAATTAAAATCAGAATAAGAGTGATGTGTTTTGTAAACAAGAGTGAAGTAAAATCAGAATAAGAGTGATGTGTTTTGTAAACAAGAGTGAAATAAAATCAGAATAAGAGTGATGTGTTTTGTAAACAAGAGTGAAGTAAAATCAGAATAAGGGTGATGTGTTTTGTAAACAAGAGTGAAGTAAAATCAGAATAAGGGTGATGTGTTTTGTAAACAAGAGTGAAGTAAAATCAGAATAAGGGTGATGTGTTTAGTAAACAAAAGTGAAGTAAAATGAGAATAAGGGTGATGTGTTTTGTAAACAAGAGTGAAGTAAAATCAGAATAAGAGTGATGTGTTTTGTAAACAAGAGTGAAGTAAAATCATAATAAGAGTGATGTGTGTTGTAGACAATGGTGAAATAAAATAAGAATAAGGGTGATGTGTTTTGTAAACAAGAGTGAAGTAAAATCAGAATAAGAGTGATGTGTTTTGTAAACAAGAGTGCAAAATTTTGAGTGCAAAATTAGACAACAGAGATCACCTCATCATTGAACTCACCGGAGGGCCGTCGCGCGGTGCATGAGGAATGAATTTGCAGTCGCCGGCGCCGCCAAAGCACCAGCCGTGGTAAACACACTGCAGCCTTCCCCACTGATCAATCCTCCCTTTCGAAAGAGGCGCCAATCGATGAGGGCAACTATCATCAAACACCTTCCACGCATATTATTAGAAAAAATAATTCGACAATTCGTGTCCATGTTTACTTCTCTGAATTACTCCTTTTCCTTTTTGATGGTGATAAATTAAATTTACATAATATTAACTATTCGAAGAATTATACTTTAATGTAACACTTCCTATTTATTCAATTCACGAAAATACGTAGTAAATTAAATTAAATTACTTTATGTTATGGAATAAATTAGTTTCTTAAAGAAGCGTTAATAGTTATGCATTTACAATTCCTACACCAAATTCTAAGAGGGATGTGTTTTGTAAACAAGAGTGAAGTAAAATCATGCTAAGAGTGATGTGTTTTGTAAACAACAGTGAAGTAAAATCATAATAAGAGTGATATGTTTTGTAAACAAGAGTAAAGTAAAATCATGCTAAGAGTGATGTGTTTTGTAAACAACAGTGAAGTAAAATCATAATAAGAGTGATATGTTTTGTAAACAAGAGTAAAGTAAAATCATGCTAAGAGTGATGTGTTTTGTAAACAAGAGTGAAGTAAAATCATGGTAAGAGTGATGTGTTTTGTAAACAACAGTGAAGTAAAATCATAATAAGAGTGATGTGTTTTGTAAACAACAGTGAAGTAAAATCATGCTAAGAGTGATGTGTTTTGTAAACAACAGTGAAGTAAAATCATGCTAAGAGTGATGTGTTTTGTAAACAACAGTGAAGTAAAATCATAATAAGAGTGACGTGTTTTGTAAACAAGAGTGAAGTAAAATCATGCTAAGAGTGATGTGTTTTGTAAACAACAGTGAAGTAAAATCATGCTAAGAGTGATGTGTTTTGTAAACAACAGTGAAGTAAAATCATAATAAGAGTGATGTGTTTTGTAAACAAGAGTGAAGTAAAATCATAATAAGAGTGATGTGTTTTGTAAACAAGAGATTCTTGTTAGGCGAGAGTTATTGACCGCCGTATGCACGCTTCGAATCGCACTGTCAACAGTGAAGCCCGATGTTTTAGTGATTTTTCATTCGATTTTCTTTTCCTAGTGTCGTTATTCTAATCGAATTACTCAGTTTTCGATTTACATATGATTCTTAAACAAAATTTGCAATTTTTTTCTTAATTTCCGTATAAATTTCTTCTATTTTTAATCGGTAATTAGTAATTACTCCGTATTTCTCTTTCGATAATCCACCAGGCAGCTGAAAATCAGCTGTCAAATTTTTTATAGTGAACCTACGGTCTGCCTCATCGTCTCTACTTGCTTCGAAACTGCCGATTAACAGATCGTCAACTGCGTTCTCGTCTCCGCTTTGCTTCCGGTTTATCTACATTATTTTTGCTTGAATTTATGGAAGATCAAACTCATGGCATAATATTAGCATTTCAATTCTGTGAATTATCACCAGCTTATATAATCATGCTAATATTAGTAAGATTTACCTCTCCTCCCAAACAACTGCCCGAAACCCCAGCCCCAAATCCCCCATCCACCGTCATCATGTTGATTGAGTTCAGCAGAAGCAGAGTTCCAGCACAACAGAATCACGTTGCCTGTTATAAATTTCATAATGTAATTTTCAAAAATACCCTTGGCATATTTTGTATTATTAAAATAAATAATATTTGTTTCATTAAGATGTGTGGCTGAGATTTGTTCTCTAGTTATACACTTAAGATTAGTTATATCTTGACCACTAACCTATATATATATATATATATATATATATATAAAGTCGTGATCATATGATAACCCTTAAATATCGTAATAACCATATAACCAAATCTGGACCACACATATTTCTAATCATGCGGTTGAGATTCAAACTTAGATTTACTTCATAAAAAAAACGCGGGGTAAAACTGACATTTCTCTCATTTAATTTTCGAATTTTGCCAAATATCACGTAAAATGATAAAATGATAGGTTTATTGCATAGAATGATAGTTTTGAGATTCAAACTTAGATTTGCTTCATAAAAAAAGCGTGGGGTAAAACTGTCATTTCCCTCATTTAATTTCTGAATTTCGCCAAATATCACGTAAAATGATAGGTTTATTGCATAGAATGATAGTTTTGCCGGATAGAATGATACTCTGAGTTGATAAAATGATACTTTTGACTGACTGATAAAATGATATATGTTAGGTATATTGCATAGAATGATAGTTTTGCCGGATAGAATGATACTCTGAGTTGATAAAATGATACTTTTGACTGACTGATAAAATGATAAAATGATAGGTTTATTGCATAGAATGATAGTTTTGCCGGATAGAATGATACTCTGAGTTGATAAAATGATACTTTTGACTGACTGATAAAATGATATATGTTAGGTTTATTGCATAGAATGATAGTTTTGCCGGATAGAATGATACTCTGAGTTGATAAAATGATACTTTTGACTGACTGATAAAATGATATATGTTAGGTTTATTGCATAGAATGATAGTTTTGCCGGATAGAATGATACTCTGAGTTGATAAAATGATACTTTTGACTGACTGATAAAATGAGCGAAATTTGGATACGTAAATTTTATCATGAGCGAAATGACTTATTTACCCCCGCGCTTTTTTTTATGAAGTAAATCTAAGTTTGAATCTAGACCACGTGATTTTAAAAATGTGTGGTCCAGATTTAGTTATAGAGTTATTACGGAAATTGAGGTTATCATTATAATACACCCCTATATATATATATATATATATATATATAGGATTGTGATCAAGATAGAACCATTCTTAAACGTAGAACCATTCTTAAACGTAGAACAAATGCCAAACGGAGGTCGTTAGATCTTTTAATCCAATGGTGTTGATTTGCACAACAACTTCCCATTACAACCAAAACTATTATTAATGGGTGAATGCAGATAAGTGAAAAAATAAAGCATGCATGGACTCTTCTTCGTTTCATTCATTCTTCCATCAACATGTGAGTTTTTTCACTTGTTGAGTCCGGAATGTCGTGAAAACATAGTCTAATATGTATGATTTTTAATCTTGACCGTCATTTTTTCCTCATCCAATGAATAAAATATGTAGAGTTCTAGGTTCTACACTTAAGAATGGTTCTATCTTTAACGCAACCATATATATATATATATATATATATATATATATATATATATATGACTGTGATCAATACCAAACCACTCATAAACCTTAAACGCCGAGCAACATCATTATATGATAACCTGGAGTTCATTATAATGAACTAATAACAAACTTATAATGAACTTCAGATTTCTAAATTATGCATGATGATGTCATTGTTTTTAAATATCATAATTCCCTATAATGAACTACAAATAAAGTTGTAATGAACTCCGCGTTATTATATAATGATCTGTTTGGCATTCAGTGTTTTAAACTAGTTTGGTATATAATACAACCCTATGATTAAACTAGTTTGGTATATAATACAACCCTATATATATAATCATAGGTAGAAAGATTGAATGGTGTTTGGCACAATAGGACCTAATTCTTTAAAGGTTTAGGTATTGGATTTTTTTAATTGGTCCAAGCACCTACCTATCTTAGATATGGTTTGAAAATGATGTAACATTAGCTTTCTTTATTCTTTCATATCTATTTAGAGCACCGTATTGTACATGGGAAGATGATACCCACATGTACCTAAGTTAGGCTTCAATATAGGTCTGCTAATTTTTTAAATAATGTTTATATCTCTTGCGTTACTACATACATGAAAAAATGGAATATTTCGGACATTTTCCCATCACTACCATTTACATTCTCACAATCTCTAATGAAATCTAATATAGACAAATGGGCCTGTTCTTTATTGGGTCCTACTGTCCATATACTGAACTTGATTAAATAAGCGGATCCAATACAATTGAAGTCCATATAATGACAGCTGTTCGAAAATATGTATTGACGATTTATATAGTTATATTAAGATATTGGGCTTTATGTACGATAAATATGGCATGTGCTTGGATTAGTATTACAAGATATTGGGCTTTAGGAGTATAAAAATTGGTGTCTGCTTTTTTTTATTTATTTAAATTCTATATGAAGGAGGAAATTACAAATAAACTCCTAAATTACAATTACAAATAAACTCCTATACTATAAAAAGGAGGAAATTACAACTGATGTCAAGAGGGCTCGAACTCGACACCTCATACATTAATGTCTAAACTCCAACTGTATGGTATGAATACGCCTAATTCATACCTTACATTCCAAACATGCACAGACAATGTCGGGGGCCGGTCGTGCCAAAGTTCTGTATGCAAGGTATGAATTCGTCTTATTCATATCTTCCATACCAAATTCGCAGGCATAGTGCAGAGGTCGATAGCGCCAATATTCGGTATGCATGGTATGAATTCATGGCCATGCATGCCAAATTTCCCACTGCAATACCAAAGTCGGGTATGCCTTGATTCAGTATGCATGTTATGAATTTGCACAATTCATACCTCACTGAACAAACACAACACTCATATGAAATAAAACATAATACAGTAGAAATTAATTAATATCCAACGAAAATTTCAAAATTTTAGGAAATTTATTCGTTTTAAAAACTAGAAAAATTTAAAAATGATATCAGTAAAATGATTAGATTGTTCAAAGATGCTTGCATATATTTTAAGAAAAAGTAAAAATTAAACACGACTTCCATTAAATAAAAAATAAAAAATATGAATGATCTAAATAATTATGGAAACCAAGTATAATCGTCCATTAAAAAAGATTTTTGGCTATTTATGTAAGCTTCTTCCTCTAAAGGCCTCGCTTTGGTTGCCATGATACTACTATCTCTAAGCCCGAAAATTTGCTAAAAGCCCGCCTAGGCCTGGTGGACTATCTACAAATTTGTGAATACACTATACCACCCAATAGTAGCGATAGTGTACTGTTTCGCTATGATAGTCACTATTGCCCCCTCTCTCTCCCACTTTTACTCATTTTCTCTCTCTTATTCAACTCTTCTCTCACCCCCACTAGATTTTTCAACCGTCTCTCTCCTCTCCCTCTCTACGGTAGCGGCTGCCACCAGCGGTAGCAATGGTTCACTTTGGCCGATTTCGTTAAAATCTAGAATTTATAAGATCTCTGCGGCTGCCGTCGCACCACAATAACTTGGCAAAATCTTGTTACTATCGTGGAAATAATTGCCCATTCGCATCTTCGCGATTGCCACGACCACGAATCTGTGTACGCCTGCGTCGAGAAGCCTCTCATCCTCGCGTAGTCGGCTGCGCTGCTCGAGATCCTCCACAGCCTCGCTAGAATCGTCATATCTCCGGTTACCTCCACTCTGTCGTAGGTCGCCTCACCGATGATCACTAAGATAGTTAGTTACTCGTTTTTCCGATTGAAGGACGCGTTCGGATATGCGTCGTCGGGGCTGATCTGCAGTACAACACGTTTTTGATGCTGTTCGGCTGTACCCTACCGAAATCACGAGCGAGGTGCGGCTGATCTCCTAAGCACTGACGTATTTGAAGGAATCAGGGGACAAATTCAGTATCAGGATGTTGAATAGGTGGACAAATTTAGTAATTTTTGTTAATCTTCAAAGCTCATTCTATTGAATGATTTTGGTGGTGTTTTCATTGTATTTTTAGAGTTGGGCTTCTCATTAATTGAAGTCAGAATGTTATTTCTTCAAAATCCGTCTTTTTTTTCAAATTTTCAATGGAAATTTTAATTTGTTCATCTTTTCTTAGGACATTTTAATTATGATTTGTATTAACCTCGCATTGTGTCTGGTACTTACAATATTGATTATCGTTAATAATTTTGTTGATAGCATGATCATTAACACCCATTTACTTAACTTAATCATAAAATAGAGATAAACATTTACATACAAATATATTTAGTAACAAGGACATTTTTGTCATTTTACATCTTATCTATAAAACACTATCTTGTCAATCAAACAACATCATAAAAATACTATCAGACACTATCTCATTTTCGGCCCGAAAATGCTATCTTAAGATAACTATCTTGCTATTTTCTATCATGGCAATCAAACGAGCCCTAATAAAGTGGGTTTTATTTATTATTACTTCAAACCACATTTCTTTTTATTTTTTTACTTTATAAATTTTGTATTAAAATATGCGTAATCCACTGTTAAAACAATTTTTTTGGATAGAGTTAGGCCATTTGCAACGCTGTCTCTTATCCGTCTCATCTCTTAACTATTCATGGGCTCCACTGTACTTTTCACTCCATCTCTTAACTAAGAGACAGAACCTGCAACCATCCATCTCTTATCCGTCTCTTAATCATCTCATCCTTTAACTATTCATTCAATTTCATTTTTTATTTTTATTTTCAATAAATTCAATTAATAAAAACACACTTCATTAAATAAAATAAAAATTACAACTTAAAATCCTAAAAAAAATACATAATTAAATTCGTGGCATAATAAATAAAAAAAGATATAATTTAAAATACAATTTTATAGAAATTATAAAAACTACTCCGCCGGCGAATCATCCCCCGGAGGCGGAATACCAAGTTGTCCCACCAGATACACAATGCCGGAATGATAGGCTTGAAATTGGGCAGGAGTCATGCGGGAAGGGTCTGCCATCATGGCGGTGAAGTACATGGACATTAAGGAGGAGGGCGGCCCTTGGGAGCCCGCCTGGCTTGATTCGCCTCGGCCCCTCCTCCCTCTAGCAGCCTTCGCCGCCTTGGCCACCCGCCATGTGCTTCGTGCGCTTCGAGGTCGAGCCCGTGCTGGACTGGACACCGCCGACCCACCTTGCCTCGTCTTTGACGACCTCCCAAACATCGACATGTTTAAATTCTTTGCCGGTGTCGTCGAAATAGACTCGCAAAGTCGATCTCAGAATGTCGGCTCCCGTGGCTCCGCTTTGGTAATGAGCCGCTTCAGTCTTGTAGATGCCGCAGAATTTTTTGACCTCTCTGTCGACTCGGTCAAAGTGAGCGCGGAGCATCTTCAATGTGCGGCGGCGGGACCCCTTCGGCTTAATCTCGTTGTAGGCATCGGTGACCTTTTCCCAGAAGCTCTTCCGGGTTTGTTGATTCCCGACGATGGGATCGTACGAGACTTTGATCCAGGCGTTGTACACAGCCATCGTGTCCTTGCGGCTGTACGGATGCCGGGCTACATCCTCATCCTCCTCGGCCGCCTCCGCCTTCGCCTCTTCCTCCATGGCGTCGAATGCCCTGGAGCTTCCACCGCCTCGTCCTCCTTCCGGAGTGGGTTCAGCCGGATAATCCTCCCTAATTTGAGATAATCCCTGCGAATACCTCAGGGCGGAGGGACGAGCGTATGCATCCACATCAAAATGAGGTGGTTGGTACCCCGCCGACGTCGACGAACCGGAACCACCCAATACATTGTACATGCCCCCCCTGTCGGCAAACGCATTGATGTCAAACCCGTCGGAGCCGCCCTCGTTTCCGTCGCCGGACATTTTGTGATGAAAATTGGAGAGGTTAGATGAAAACTGGAGAAGAAATGGAGATGATTTGGGAATAATAGACGTGTGTTTGTGTGTGTAATGGGGATGAAATAGGAGTATTTATAGAGTAAAAATAATAATAAAAAAGAAAAAACGGTCGAAAACGGTAATATTACCGTTTGATTTTTTATTTTTATTTTTTATTAAATTCGATTTTTTTTTAAAAAAAATTGCGTCAGCGTGACGAAGCCCACTCGCGGGCCGGTGAGTGGGTGTCACGCATGGCGCCATCCGTCTCGGTGGGACGGGCGTCTCGGCGGGATGGTGACGAGACGGGATGCTGCAACGCGTCCCGCGCGAGTCTCGTCTCGGAGGGATGAGATAAGAGACACCCGCGAGATGCGTTGCTGGTGCTCTTAATGGTCTATAAACTATCAGTAAAAAAATATGGGTCAAAGAACATGCGATATAAAGTTTTGATTGTGAATAGATTGGAAGTACTGAGAAACAGAAATGTTCCTACATGGAAATTTTCTATCCTATTTGCAATCTTTTTCAGTTGTAGACATTTTCTTGAAGATTTGGTGTGCGCGAATTTACGGCGTCCTCACTTTCTGTAGTCTCACTATAAACTATTGAAGTGAGAAATTTACAGTGGATAACAATATAATTCCCTTGTTTCTCAAACCAAAAACATAAATTAAGCACAGTAGGAAATACAGGAAATATTGAGAGAGTAATAGAATGCATACAGTATAGATACATACACAACACAAAGGAGCTGACACTTACACGCGTAAAGCACGTAGAACGTTCACAAACTATTTCAGACATTCGCTTTCCTGCTTTTTAAGCCACTTGCATTTCAATAAAGCTTAAAGCACCTGCCTTTTTTACTTCTTCACATTAATCTCTCTCTCCTTCCCTTCTCCACTTCCCATGGATACATCCGCTGCTCAATGGCCTCCTCAGCCTCAGGTACATCCATCCATCCATCCATCCATCACCTTTTCCCCTCTCCATTCAAGCCTTTTCTCAATCAAAAAGAAATCAAACACATAGCATGTAGGAGTAGTAGTAGTAGTATATATGGTCATCTACACAAATTCTTCACCTTTATTTTATAAAATTATTTTCTCCTTGAAATTCATCTTCACTTTCCATCTTTCCGAAAAGATCATATTTGTTTTCTACTGCTTGTGATCCTTTACAAAAGCGCAAGCCATCCAAAGAAATAATAAAAAAAAGGGTCTAATTAATTAAAGAATTAAACGATTACAGGTGACTAAGCAGATGGGTGGGTGCCCAAAGGAGAGGAAGATGAGGCCACAGAAAGAAGAAGCAGTGAAGTGCCCTCGCTGCAACTCCACCAACACCAAATTCTGCTACTACAACAACTACAGCCTCTCCCAGCCCAGATACTTCTGCAAAACATGCCGCCGCTACTGGACCGAAGGCGGCTCCCTCCGCAACATCCCCGTCGGCGGCGGCTCCCGCAAGAACAAGCGCTCCTCTCCCTCTCTCCCCAAAAACCTCCCCGATCCCCAAAACCCTAATAACAAGATCCTCGATTCCCACGATCTCAACCTCGGATTCGCCCTCCACCACGATTTCAAATCCCTAACCGACATGATCCAATTCCCCTCATTCACCGTCGCCGCTTCTTCTCCGTCGTCGCCGCCGCGCCAGCATCTCTCCTCCTCGCTGGAGCTGCTCACGGCGGCGACGTCGGGCGGTTTCATGCCGGCGTCGGCGGATCCATACTCGTCGGGGTTTCCGATGCCGGAGTTCAAGCCGTCGCTCAACTTCTCGCTGGATGGGCTCGGGAGCGGCTATGGAAGCTTCCAGGGGGTTCCCGAAGCAAATGGGAAGCTTCTTTTTCCGTTTGAGGATTTGAAGCAGGTGCCCAACAATGCTGATCAAACTCGAGATGATCATAATTCCAATGGATTTTGGAATGGGGTTATAGGCGGTGGATCATGGTAAATTTTACTAATTTTTTTACATTTTTTTCTTTGTGGGGGTGGTGGGTGACTTTGTTTGTATTGATTTGGAAAAAATGAAAAGTAAAAAACTGACTTATAAGTATGATACTACTGGTACTACTATATATGGATATTGTGTTCTTGGGTTAATTAATTATACTACTACTACTACATAGTAGTATCTATGGTGGTTGTGTAGTTATTATTATTATTATTATTATTATTGTTATTAATTATCAAGGATATATATGTATATGTTGGAGTTAGAAGCTTGTTTTTAGATATGGCTTCAGGTAAGGGAGATGGTGTATAGTGATAGAAGAAGAGATTGGCCTTGATTTTTGAAGGGCAATTAAGCAGCATCATTGCTACTTTATTCTTCTATCAGCACAAGGAGAGCCACCATGGAATTAAGCCACATTTTCTTTGCCTTTTCTAGTATTATGATTTTGTATAACTCAAGTTTTTATTCAGCTTTTGTGATGGAAGATCTTGTCTTAGTTACTCTCTCTCTTTAATTTCACATATCTTCAATTTCTTCAATTCTAATAAGTTTTTGTTATCATGCATTATAGTGTGTGTAATTAAAATTTATGGTGAGATTTTCATGAAGAGGGTATGCTGAATTGTGATGATATGAAGGAATGGGTTTGGTCTAGCTAGTTAGAGGTGGTAGATTGTACAAACCTGCTACTTGATCAGAAAAAAGAGGAATGGAGATTTACATACTAGGGTGTAGTAATGTGTATCCAAACAGCCACCAACTGTGAGAGTGAGATAGACTCATTCAATTGATTCACACATATAAATGGAAATGTATCTGTGTCATGAAATAGATGAAGTTTCAAGTTGAATTTCAATGTGGTGATGATGGTTCCCCATGCCATGTTTACCTTTTCTCTCAGTCGTTGAAAGATCTGTAAAACCCTACCCACTTTTGTCATTCGATGGGCCCCACAAACATTCCCCTAGACATGTGTGCTCCTCTCCCTCTCCCTCTCCCTCTCCCTCTCCCTCTCCCACTCCCACTCCCACTCCCACTTAGATCTACACTTCATTTCTTACACACCAATATAATTGATTTATACTATATAAATAATAATAGTATACATACCACTGTGTGTACATATGGTACTATATTCATATCATGTAATTTGCTGTAATCCACTATCTGTGGTGTGGGGATAATCACCGCCCCAAAATGTGAAGCGCCACCACTCAAGGACGAGTTTATTTTGGCATCATTTCCATTTTAATTTTTTTATACTTAACTCATGAGATGTGCTTACTTCATTTTTCAACGTTTTATTTTCAAAAATTTCTGCCTATGATTAGTGCATTCAACCAAAACTATGTGTTAGTATTTTTTCAATCGCTAACATAGCCATATAATTATTTATAGCATTATTTTAGCGTTTATTCTCCATAAATAATGCCAGCCAATTAAAAATGCTATCTCGTTTGGTAGAATTTAGACATCAAATTACATAACTAATAGTAATCGCTAGTTTAAAATGAGGAAAATCAATTCTATTTCTATATAGGTGCCTCAATAAAAATATTTGTGTGAATGCCAAATATTATTGATTAATTTAGTCTCTTTACAAGATGGTTTTAGCGTTGGAGTTTATTATTGAAGTCAAATATCATTAGTTCGAATTTACTATTGCATTCCGACGTTTTAAGCTGATCAGTATCCCATAATGTTAAAGTATGATTTTGACTCACTTGTGTGATTAGGAGATAGAAGGTTTTTCTTGATTTAAAACTGGTTGGACTATCTCCCTAGTCACAGCATCACCCAGGTTAAATTTGGTCAGAACAACACTGCCTGTAATGATTATGTAAAAGGAAAAATTCTCTGTAATTGTAGTTAGGCAGACTTTAAATAATGGAGAAATGAAGAGAGATGTGTCCGTACTATTTTATCGTTTAGCAAATTGTAAGCACACGTTCCATTGTTTGTGCAATATAACGGCCACTGCTAAACATAACACGACAATGCAACTAGCCTCCCATGTGCAGTGCAGTGTGATCGCTACTGCTATTCTATTCTCTCTGCCTCTGCCACTAACAAAAACATGGCCGGTTCCATCAATTCCTCACACCTTATTTTCCTCCACAAACCATCATATATTATACTCCTACACAGTAGATACTGCTACTATTTTGCAGATGAAACCAATTATCGAATCAAATTTCTTGTCTTCACTTTGAAGCTACTCCCAAACCCCAACTACTTGTCCATCCAAACACCTCATCATTCCACGCCACCTATTCTGCTCCAATCACAATTGCCGACTATATATCACAATATTCTACTCAACAAGCACATCAAATCAATCATATCGTATATTTGGAAAAGTTCAAACCCCCTTTTCACTGCAACATACTAGATACGGAATCAGAAATTGGAAAACACCGTCAAGTTTTTCAGTACTATCACAATGTGAAATGTAGTAGAGAATAAAAAATCTCAGTCATAACACCAACCACTATGGCAGGACAAGCATCAGAATAAAACCATTTGTGTGATGAAGGAAAACGCCATTTGTACAATGGAGGGAAAACACAGAGATGCTACCGGTTGGAGCACATACCTACACGTCCTCGATCAACCAGTAGCTTCCACCAAATCCTGATTCACCAAAACAAGCACATAATTATGTGCAATGTATTGCCTTTCCCTACTCAATAATATATGTATTACAGAGCCCAATTCAAAATTAACATTGTTGTATGGAACAAGTAGGACCCCAGAAAACTTAAGTGGAAACCAAAGTCTCCAGAGGCACAATTGCTAAACAATTGTCCCCTAAGACTAAATACCAACCAAAAAATTAATGGAAACATCAATCAACTGAACAACGCACTAGTGATCCTTTTTGTCTCCACAAAACATGGTACTCAAGCATCTGCCTCTATGATATAAATGTAAATAAAAATGTAAGGCGAAATGCAAACTTCAGTACTTAATAAAAGAGTTCCATATGGAGAATATCCAGCTTCTGAAGGGTTTACCAATAGCTACTCAACTGATATCCTTCTCAGTTCCCACTTCCCAATCTGCACAACTTCAGCAATCTCTAAGCCTGAATCGAATAGATGTAGGAGTGTAAGCAGAACCTTAACACAGATCCTTAATGGACACAAGTTCATTGATCTGCATTTATTCCAAAGATGCGGACTTTATGCATATGTGGGAACTTGGCAACAACCAGAACAAAAACAGCTAGAGTGTTGAAGAAGAGCATCGGATGTTGATAGTCAGTAGTATGGGAGGCTATCAAGTACCTGACAAAAGAAAGAACGCGTCAAAAACACGAATAAATTTCCATATATAGATATATGTTTGGACTTCAAGTCAGTCCCAAAATACACCAAAAATATACTAGTGGATGGAGCTTTGTCTAGCTAAAAAAGGGAATTTCATGTATAAAGTTTTCCTCTTTTTACATGTCGACAGCATCGGCTCAAGCCTTGAGAGTAGAAGCCCCCTGAAGAAAGTTATAAAATAAAGAAACAATGCAGTCTTATGGACAAAGATAAAGTAAAGACACAATAACACAAAAAGAAAATGCACTCTTCAAAAGTCTAACAACTCCCTAAATATAAAGTGTCTCCTTAAAGATAAGAAGAAAATGTCATGCAAAGTGGTTGGATCCAATGTAATGCAGGAGATAAAAAAGACCTAACACAAGAAGCCGAAAAGAAAACAAAAGAAAATGAAAATCATTACAGACGTAAGAATGTTTGTAATATCTCATGACTTCAGCAGATATTCAAAGCATAAATTGAATGCTTCCAATATTCCCATTTAGGAAATGGAAATGTTCCAGGTCTGCCCAGTTATATCAATGTGATACTTTTTCAACAATCACAAGCCAATCTTCCAACAGCTAAAATTGTTTTTTTACAGTATCATTGGAAATTTGAAGAAAAAAATTTTATTCAATGGGACGATTTACACTAAGACCTTCACCTTTTAATAAGTTTGTAGCGATGCATACAAATCACCTATAACTCATTTTTACAGCTTAAGATAAACTTCAGAAACCTTCCAGATATTGGAGGCTATGTGGATGGCCACTATCAAATTGTTTATTGATTTGAAAGAAACTAAAAAGATGATGGGCTAAAATTGCTGTGTTAAAAGTTAATCGCCATGATTTGTTAGGACTTTTATCACTAGACCATATTTTAAATAACACAAAGAAAACGAATAACAAGGTAAGATAGTCATATTACTGTTCCATGTTAATAGTAGCAAAAAAGTGGTGTTGCAGACTTTTGGGGATTTATAATAGATTTAGACTAAGAGTATTCTCAATGATGAAAACGTATATCGTTACCCCTTATAACCTCTTTTCACATGTTCTATAGGGTGGACAATTTTCCGAGGATGAAAAAAATCCAGGCAGCCTCTTTTCCAATCTTTTGATGTGATAGTATTCCCCCCCAAATTCCCATGTTATCCATCTAAAAGACATGGAATGAAAAAGGTGGGAACTAATAAAATGCAATAAGATTTTCCCATCTTTTCTTATCTATACTTTCTTAGGATAAATTTGCTAGCAAAGAGAACACACCCCCCAGGTGATAGATGCATGATTCAAACCTCAAAATGGTTCTAGAATAACAGAGGCAGGTTGTTGCAGTTCACAGACCGTACAAGTATATACTTCTCAGCAGGAAATCCATGAAAGAGAGAAGCCACAAAACAACTAATAAAGTTTATCAACAACAGATCTTATAGGAAACAAAAAAAAACTAAAACAGGCATAAACTTTCTCCAAAATCTACTAAATTATGTAATTAGCAAATTGTACAGACACGGATGACAAAAGTTATCAGAAGCACATAAGCCTTGTTGTCTACTTATATATATTTAGCTGAAATGGAGAATTTGCTAAGCCAACAGAAAACTTCTAACTTATTGATTACATGATTTTTAATATTAGATTATTGTGATGATTATTGATTAATGATTACCACCACATTCATGCAATAGTTCTCATAAACAACCATCTAATAATGTTTCCTTAATTCTTAGTGACTCAACCAAGTCATGGCATTAAAAGCCACTGCAAAAAAATCTTAAGACAGGAGGAAGGTGTTAAGCCTAACCAAGGGAGACAGAAAACTGAACATCTCTATTGTGGCTAATGTACAGAAGGAGAATCAAACAAACCTTCTACGTATCATGCACTATAAAAATGTTGACTTATAAAAAGGAAAAACATAGTAATAGTATCCTCGAAATATGTTATCAAGGTTAATTACTCTTATCTAGTTATACGCAGTGCTTTAGTAGGGTACTACAGTTCCAGATCACCTTCCAATTCTTAACCTCCTCGTACTCACAAACTTCATTTCTATCCTTCTGGGAACAGAAAGGGTTCAGCTTAACGGACGCCAACATACTGAATATATAACCATCAGGGTTGTTGCTTAATGAGAGAAGGTGTGCACACGAGATTCACATATTCATATTGATACTGTTATACTCCCTCCGTCCCATAAAAATATGTGCACTTTCCATTTTCGTCCGTCCCACAAAAATATGTGCATTCCATTTTTGGAAAGTTATATCAGTTTAATAATGTAGGTCCCACTATCACACTAACTCTACTTTAACTATCATCATCACTTTACCATACCATTCTCCTCCTCTCTCTTACTTTACCAATTTTTTCTTAATTCTCGTGCCATTTGATCCGCCCATATTTTTATAGTGCATGATACGTATACAGAAAAGAGTTACAACAAAGCACTCTATAAGAAACATGTGCAATGGCATGAACAATTAGCAAGTACCTACAGACAAAAACTGTAAGGGGGGGAATGGGAAATCAAAAGAAGGCTTACAAAACTATAGGAACAACTGTCAAGAACTTCCTATTACGAGTAAGTTGTTTGCCACTGTCTATTTGCTCCCACCAAGTCAACCTATTGTAGATACCCTGATCTTCGGCAAATGGAGTCCCCTTCTTCCAGTGAAAAAATTGATATGTTACCTGAACAAGACCTCAAATATAAGCATATGAAAATTGTGCGACATCAAAAAAATGCATATATCCTTCCCATGATAACATTGTATAAACTAACAAACAATGCCAGCACGGTTCAACTGTGAGACGATGGAAGACCATCCTACAAGTTCAACCGATTAATAGAACACTTTCCATCACAAACTGATAAATAAGCCCCTCAGATAAACTTCATGCATAGAAGATGCACATATGCCTTTAAGGAAAAATGGACGCCACTACAATGCTTTTAAAAGTCAGAAATGAAACCAGATTGCATACACTTTTTTATGTTCTAAGCCGCCAAAGATTAAATTTCCAGTTTTAGCCAACAAACAATGAGAATAATTACTGGAAGTTATGACACTACCAATTAAACACAAACCACAAAAGTGCCTCAGTGCCTGGAAGAATTAGAACCTCTACACTTGGCATTATTGTTACACTGGAAAGTAGGTGATAGTATCTTTTTTTACAGCGACATGTGATTATAAATAGATAAGTACATATTAACTATCAGAATATCAAGTTCTAAAGAATCCCTCAGAATGTACTCCTCCAATGGCTTGGCAAAGATTATCAAAACCCTCATCATAGTCAATCAAAAACTGAAATCTATCTTCTGTGAGGATAAATATGGGATCGATGGCTAAAATCAAATTGCAAGGATCTCAGAATCCTCTGATTTCGCATGGAAGGGAGAAAATTAATTGCTCAGCTTAATCCATGTAATGAATCAAAATTCGAAACCAGTAACAAACAATAATAATCCTAATAAAGCAAAACTACCAATTAAAAAGAAATTCAAACTCCATTAACTGACCTATAACCGATCAGACTCAGAATCGATAAATCAGAAAACCCTAGCAACAAATCTAGCTAAAAACGGAATCAGCAGACATGCATGAAGAGAAGGAGGCGTACGAAGAAATGAGAGAGATGAACGACGGTCCACGCCATGCCGGGAGAACAGGCGAAGATGGAGAGGACCATCAGCCAAGAGAAGAATAGTATAAGGATGTAGGTGCTCCAGACGCCGGGGTAGGTAAACCATTCCGTGTTCCGGTTTAGATCCGTCGTCGGCGCCGCCCGAACGTACAAATTCGCCATATCCCCCTCCCAATTCCGCTCCAAGCAACTCCACTCCACTCCACTCAGCTCAACACTTTTGTTTATCTCTTCCTAATAATTGATGATTGGATTTACAAATTACTCTTTCAACCCAATTGATATTCCTCTCTATTTTTCCTTTCTTCTTTTTTGTTTAGGCAAATTTGATTATTAAGAAACGGCGGTATAATAAAATGCAATGTTTAAATCTTTTTGGCAGATTTTTTAAATAAATATTGACTGTGTAAATAATTCAATAATTATATGGATCATGAATAAATTGTAAATGAATATTGTGAAGGAAATGTATAAGGAATAACCAAATAGCAATAGTCCTTATAGCGGTGGATAGTGATATAGGCATAAAAAGTGGAATAAGCATAACTTCTCTATATATCAAATTTTTTTTACATAATCAGCTTTAATTTGATCGGAACTAAAATTTGTGGAAACTATTGAAGTTTATATATTAAGAAAACCAAATTTATACTCCCTCCAACCTCCGATCCCTATGAAATGTTCCAATTTAACTGTTATGAGTTTTAAGAAATTGTTTAAATTTATGAAGAAAATTGAGTATAAAAAAATTAATGAAGTGAGAATCTTACTTTTGTCTTGTTTTATAGTAATGAATAGAATAAGTTAATGAAAAATGAGTCCACTTACAAATAATAGTAAAAGTAAAATAAAATATTTATTGTAATTTGTCTAAATAAAAATATGAGATATATTTAATAACATCATAGTATGTTTTACAAATATAATACTTTACTCACTAATCATTGGGGTGAATAACATTTCACTCAAAGTGATTCACAAATTGAGTTGCAATTGAATCATTCATATACCACTCACCCCCAATTTATAACCACGGACTTATCTTTGGAGAAATTATTTTAATTTGTAAATGTCAAAAAAATGAATATTATCGTGTGTTAGATTATGTTGAGAATTTCGTGTTCTGGAAAATGATATGCAGGTTTTAAATACAGCAAAAAGGGACTGCAAATAAATCCAAAAACAAAATGGTCGGTTTAAGCTATTATGATATTGGGCCACTCCATGTGTTGTTGTAAAACAATAGTTTTGTGGCCTTATTTGGGCCTATATTTAATGGCCCTATATTGTGTAAGATTATTATTTTAAAATCTTGATCTCACATTCAAACCACTGATATTCACTATTTACTGGAACTAACAACATGAATTGAACTTGCACATGGTCCTAAAATAAATATTTCGTGCTTAATTGGACATTAAATTACATCATTAACTCCACAAATATTATACTCCCTCCACAAATATTATACTCCCTCTGTCCCGTCTCTCTTTTGGACATGAGATTTTATGAAGTACTGTAGTGTTAAGTGTGAAAGATAATAAAGTAAAAAAAGTGTTAGTTTTACCAAAAAAAATTACATCACTCTAGTTGGAACAATTCGAAAATCCGAATCATTTGAGGCAGGATGAGAAGAGTATGTAGTTAACGGTGGTATCCACGCCATCTTGTCAGTTTAGGTGGGCATTCACGTTATCTTTACGATTGCCAAAAAAAAATTGGAAAATCCCCAATTGTGATACTTAGAAGGTCAAAGATTGTATTTACTAATTTTCAAATATCTGTAAATAAAATGAAAATTACAAAATATACATAAATCCATGATTTGTTTATAATTAGCACTTGAAAGAAGCACACTGAACAAAAATGTTAACTGGGTGAGAACTACTACGCATCACATCACTATTACTAATTTACTTGGGTGATCCAAATTAATTCGATTCTGATCAATGACCTTGAATGTAATATTACATTAATAAAAAGAGTCAAATCATTGAATGTATCTTATTCATTTTGTAAATTATAAAAATGGATGGTGGAAAATTACTCTTCAATTGTTTTTTGACACAAAAAAGTTAAGTTACTCGTTTGGATGTCCGAGAGAAAGAGATAGTTTTTTTCATTTTATTTGTGTTTCCCTTTTATCGATCGAGCCCCCATTATTCGGAATTCCTCCATTGTTAGTAGCTCTTAATTGTCGGGTGTTGAAAGATTATAATAATGATGTTAAATATGTTATTTTCGTTTTGTCTTTACTTTCCTATAAATATCAATATTTTGTTAGTTAACGTGGGCGCTTTTGTGCAACAACTTGATTATGCTTATCATAGGTAATATAATTTGTTAATTACAGTAATGACCAATGGCGTCACTAATCTTCTTCATTATTTTAACTTTGACGGATCTTTTTTCTCTAAATTTATTTATTATCAAAAGAAGTAATATTGGCTAAATTTGTATTACAAAAAAGTAGTAAATGAATGTCGAAAATATTTACCCCTAGTTCTTGTTAAAGAAGGAAGAAATCAATTAGTCAAGAAATCAGCAATTCCCTAAATTAGGGATTGTGGCAATATTCTATGTAGAGTGATTTATTCTCATTTATTCCTTACCATGTAAACAATGTAGAAACCCTATTTAAAGGGGACGTATGACAGTAATGAATATCATCAAGCACTACACCAAAAACCTTCTTTACTAGCCATTTAACATGGTATCAGAGCAGGCGATTCTGAGAGCTCAGAATCAGAATCATCATCGCTCGTAAACCCTTTCTCGAACCCTCGGCCAAACACAATCATGTCAGATAACGAAGAAGAAATCACTGGCGGCCATAACACATCCGAAGCGGATGAGTTTGCACGCCTCTTCTCAAACTTTATGCGCAACAGTTTTGCGCATAATCAAATAACCGAAACCAAGCCAAAAACAACCACATACAAAACCGATTCTCAACCCTTGACGATAGGGTTCAAGCTCAACGGAGATAATTATCCGGTATGGTCCATCGTTATGTACAATTCAATCAGCGGCCGGGGGATGATTTCTCACATCACTGGAGTCCCATCCCCACCGCCGAGGATAGATCCATCGTTTCCACAGTGGCAGGAAGCCGACCACTGTGTGTTTACATGGCTGGTCCTGAATATCGAAACCAAGCTGGTTAGTCGGGTGGCTCAACAGCCCACCGCAAAGCACATATGGGATAGCTTGGCGGTAACTTATGCGAGCGGCGGAGATAGGTTACAAGTGTACGATCTCCACCGTAGGGCGAGCACATTGAAGCAGGGGAGCAGCACGCTAGAGGAGGTATGGACAGATCTCAACGAAATCTGGACGGCCATAGATCATAAGAGACCAAATCGGATGAAGTATCCTGAAGATATCCAAATATACAATGAGGAAACACAACAAGATAGACTCTATCAATTCCTTACTGCACTAGACGATGGGTATGAACATGTGAAGAAAGAGGTGTTAAAGATGGATCCACTTCCCTCAACTGAGCAGGCATACAACATAGTGAAGCGGGAGGATGTTCGATCGGGAATCCTCCGCGCTACAGACGGAAAATCCTCAGGAGAGGGGATCGGAGCAGGGCTGTTCTCGGCTAGAGACAAGGGGAGGCCGAACCACTCCAATGCTCCGCGAGGCGGCGGCGGCGGTGGCAATGGAGGGTGGAACCAGCGACGCGCCGACGAACGGAGAACGGAGGAAGATCGGTCTAAATTAGTGTGCACGAACTGTGGAAAACGGAAGCACACAAGAGAGCAGTGCTTTGAATTGGTGGGGTATCCAGACTGGTGGGAGTCTAAGCACAAACCGGGGTCTAACCGGCCACCGTGGAGCAGAGGCAACGCCGCGGTAGCCGTCGGGACAGATGGAGGAGCAGCGGCTGTCGTCGCCACCGAGGGCAACCGTGAGTTGGCCGCTTACGCTCGGGGCAACGAACATTCGGTCGGTGCACTACCCAAGGCCGTCGGAGCAGCGCAATTCGCCGGCGCCGTTAAAACGGATCCAGGCGAGTTGGATGAAGTAGCGGCAGTGGGAGGTAAACGGGGATTAGGATTGGGATTTGTCCCTTTTATGTCCAATCCTCCAAATCTCCCTTATTTTCATTATTTACCCCATATTGAAAGTATTAAAGATTCTATCCCACAGCCATTTAAAGATTACAAGGGGACCCCAAAACTTTTAGAAAATTCGAAAATTTCCCCAATTAAAATTAAAAATCGTTTCCAAGTCCTAGAAAATTATGGAACAGCCTGTAGTGTATCTCCAGAGTTGAAAAAAAATAATAGGTGGATTTTTGATTGTGGGGCGACGGATACCATGACGTATGATGCGTCAGATATAACCAAACCGCACAAACCTCCCTTATCACATATCCAAACTGCTAGTGGGGAATTTACAGCTGTCAAGGGGGCGGGGACTGTGAAAATTTCTCCCACATTAGAACTATCAAATTGTTTGCACGTTCCCTCGCTTTCTCACAAGTTACTATCAATTAGTCATGTGACTCGAGAATTGAACTGTACATTGCTAATGCAGCCAAATTTTTGTTTGTTACAGGATATCAGGACCGGAGAGATTATTGGGCGTGGCACTGAAAATGACGGGTTGTACTATGTGGATGAGATAGCTCAAAAAGGGGCTGCCATGCTGACTCACGGGACTGCCGATAGGGAAGCTTGGCTTTGGCACCGACGTTTAGGCCATCCATCTCCGGGTTATTTACAAATGTTATTTCCTAATATTATTCCAAAATCTAGCATGTACTGTGAGACTTGTGTTTTTGCTAAAAGCCATCGAAATTCTTATCATTTGAGTGATTCTCGTACTGAAACCTTATTTGCCTTAGTACATTCTGATGTGTGGGGACCCGCACCAGTAACTGGGGGACAAGGTCTTAAATACTTTCTCATTTTCATTGATGATTGTTCTCGTATGACTTGGGTCTATTTTATGAAACATAAGTCTGAAGTTTTTGACCACTTTGTCCATTTTTATAGCCTTGTCCAAACCCAATTCCAGAAACCAATCCGAATCCTTCGCTCAGATAATGGGGGAGAATTTGTCAATTCCAAAATGAAACAGTTTGTACTAGAAAAAGGAATGATACATCAATCAACCTGTGCCCATACTCCAGAACAAAACGGAGTAGTAGCAGAACGAAAAAACAGAATCTTATTAGAAATGACTCGTGCCATCCTCATTGAATCAAAAGTACCAAAAACATTCTGGCCCGAAGCCCTCGCCACTTCCACTTACCTTCTAAACCGATTACCCACTCATATACTAAAATTTCAAACACCACTTGATGCCCTAGCCTTGCATACCAATATCCCACAACATCTATCCCTAGAACCACGTGTCTTTGGTTGTTCTGTTTTTGTTCATATACCCAAACATGAAAGAACAAAATTTTCTCCTTGTGCTATTAAATGTGTGTTTGTCGGCTATGGGGTGAACCAGAAAGGGTATCGGTGCTTTGATCCTAAAACTAATCGCATGTACACCACGATGAATTGTGATTTCCTCGAGTCTGAATATTTCTATGCCCACCTTAGCGGTCAGGGGGAGAGTGAGAGTGACATTAGGAGTAATGTTAGTGACCCACTAAGCTGGGTGTCAATGCCAAGTGTACCAGAAGCGGACCTACCAGAGAAAGCAGTACGCAGTTCCGCTGAGCAAGTCTCTGATATAGTGCAAACCGACGCAGACAGTGACATATCCCCTGTTACTTCTCCGCTTCTGATATCTGATGTAAGTCCTCCTTCCCTTGTGAATATGACTATAGAAACTAATGCTGAAGGTGAAAGACAAGAAACAGGTGATGAACAGACAGACGATGCACATATAGTCGAGGTGGAAGGAATCGATCCAGACACTGGAGGGTATATATTACCCCCCAGGACAAACAGGGGAGTTCCACCTAAGAGATATACTCCGGAAAGAATTAACCGGAAAGCACGATACTCTGTTGCAGACAGTGACATATCCCCTGTTACGCAGTACGCAGTTCCGCTGAGCAAGTCTCTGATATAGTGCAAACCGACGCAGACAGTGACATATCCCCTGTTACTTCTCCGCTTCTGATATCTGATGTAAGTCCTCCTTCCCTTGTGAATATGACTATAGAAACTAATGCTGAAGGTGAAAGACAAGAAACAGGTGATGAACAGACAGACGATGCACATATAGTCGAGGTGGAAGGAATCGATCCAGACACTGGAGGGTATATATTACCCCCCAGGACAAACAGGGGAGTTCCACCTAAGAGATATACTCCGGAAAGAATTAACCGGAAAGCACGATACTCTGTTGCAAATCTGGTGAAAGGACATCTGACAGAAATGGCAACAGCTTTTGAGGAAGCACTCTATGATGAGGAGGAAATTCCATACTCGGCAGATGAAGCCACGAAACACAAACATTGGAGGGAAGCTATGCAAAAAGAGATTGATGCTTTACTCCGAAATCAAACTTGGGAGAAGTGTATGCTACCTGAAGGGAAGAAACCAGTTGGGTGCAGATGGGTATTCACAATCAAAAGGAGACCTGATGGATCGATTGAGCGATATAAAGCCCGACTAGTGGCAAAAGGATATACCCAGACATATGGGGTAGACTACTCAGAGACATTCTCCCCAGTAGCCAAGATGGATACTGTTCGAGTTCTTCTGTCGATTGCAGCCAACCGAGACTGGCCACTATATCAATTCGACGTCACAAATGCCTTCCTTCACGGTGAACTGAAAAAGGAGATTTACATGGAGGCACCGCCTGGTTTTTCAAGTGAGTTTAAGATAGGAGAAGGATGTAGATTGAAGAAGACCTTGTATGGTCTAAAACAGTCTCCAAGAGTCTGGTTTGGAAGGTTTTCCGATGCAATGAAGAGTTATGGATACCAACAGAGTAACTCAGATCATACCTTGTTCTTAAAGAAGCGAGGAGGGAAGATTACTTGTCTTATAGTGTATGTTGACGACATGATTATTACAGGCGATGATGGAGAGGAAATCAAGAACTTGAAGGAGAATCTCTTCAAGGAATTCGAAATGAAGGACTTGGGCAATCTTAAGTATTTTCTGGGTATTGAAGTTCTTCGATCACCACGAGGAATATTTTTGAGGCAGAAAAAGTACATCTTAGACATTCTGGCAGAGACGGGTCTACTTGAGTGCAAACCAGCTGATACACCGATCATGGTGAACCATGGATTGCAAATACGAGAAGGAGCTGAGCCAGCAGACCGTGAACGATATCAACGTCTAGTTGGGAAACTCATCTATCTTTCCCACACGAGACCTGATATTGCCTATGCTGTAGGAGTTGTAAGTCAATTCATGCACCAACCTCAGACTGAGCATTTGGAAGCAGCGCTGCGGATAGTCAGATATCTGAAGGGGACAGTTGGACATGGAGTAGTGTTCAAGAAAAATGGAAACTTAGAGGTACATGGATATACGGATGCTGACTGGGCAGGCAATCCAGTGGATAGAAGGTCCACTTCAGGGTACTTCACATTTGTTGGAGGAAATCTGGTAACATGGAAGAGCAAGAAACAGAAAGTGGTTGCATTGTCAAGTGCAGAAGCAGAGTTCAGAGGAATCAAAAGTGGTTTGACCGAGATTTTGTGGTTGAGAAAACTACTAACGGAGATCAATCTCCCTCCAGGAAGATGCCAACTATACTGTGATAACAAAGCTGCGATAAGTATTTCAGAAAATCCAGTTCAGCATGACAGAACAAAGCATGTGGAGGTAGATAGGCATTTTATCAAGGAGAAGATTGAAACTGGCATTGTTGAGTTGCCGTTTGTACGCTCGGAAGATCAGTTGGCTGATATATTGACAAAGGCAGTTAGCTCACGAAGCTTCGAAGGAGTTCTCGGCAAATTGAGTATCGGCGATCCCATTACTCAATTTGAAGGGGAGTGTTAAAGAAGGAAGAAATCAATTAGTCAAGAAATCAGCAATTCCCTAAATTAGGGATTGTGGCAATATTCTATGTAGAGTGATTTATTCTCATTTATTCCTTACCATGTAAACAATGTAGAAACCCTATTTAAAGGGGACGTATGACAGTAATGAATATCATCAAGCACTACACCAAAAACCTTCTTTACTAGCCATTTAACAGTTCTATTGTCTAGAAACACGAAATCAACTGATAATATATTGGTAAGTTCATATCATAATATATAATAAGGTTAATTATCCAGATGTAATTAATGGGGAATTAGTGGGCAAAAAGAAAAGAGTAGAGGTAAATTTGTTGTTGAGGTAAATTTGTTTGGACACAGCAATAGATAGCATTGATAGGAGCAGAGCAGAGGTCACGCGCATACAAGAAAAAATCATTCTTCAGCCCACTTGCCGAAAGCGGATGACGTGGCGGAACAAGGCTTCTTCAGGGGGGGCCGCATCATCAATTTGCCGCCCTAGTTACCGACACGATGTTCCCTTCCCTTGTAATCAACACCGTCAGATTCAACTCCATCGCACGGCTCGCTCTTCTAGGATTCTGTCACCCAATAACAAATTATTGGGATTAGAAAAACTCGAGCATATAACCCTCATATAAATTTATCTACAATTTGAATATAATATAACAAATTTGTTGGATTGGGCTGAATTTTGATTGTTATGATTTTAACACATATTCGCACATTTTAAGATTTTCAAATTTCCATCAGAGTAGAGCAAATTTAATACATGGTCGAAGTGTAAGCCGCTAAGTTTATTTTTTTATTTTACTTTATTCGACTTTCTTCTTTTCCCGTTTTGCTACCTCAGTTCATTCTTTTCAAATTTCAAGATTAAAAAGCTGAAAAAATTATATCCATACTTTTGAAATTTAAAGAACCCAAAAGGTTAATTGATTAAAGCTTCAAATGATGACGACTACAATGCAGAGAGATGTACGTGTAAAGGAGGAGTATAGAATTGGTTTGGGTAAAATTGGTTTGGGTTAAATTTACTTTCCTAAATTATTTACTCCTACTAAATCTCAACGTGCAGGAGTCTTTTTAATAACCAAACTAAATACTTACAAAGGAAAACAACATAATTTGTCATATACTACGTTCTTTTATGTATATACTCTATCACTTATTAATGTGCACTTAGAAGGAAGATCAGCCATATTATAGTAAGATTATATTTTCAAATTAGTTGAGGATGAGAAAAATGATTGACTATGTATTTTTAGTGGGAGATAATTCATATGCTGATTTATTTATTAATATCTAAACAAGATCACATATGTTTTATTATCTTCGACGGTGCATTTGGTTAGAGTATGAAATCTTCTCCATTACTATGCCAATTTTTATTGGACTAAGTATGATCCGATTCATTGAAGCGTATCTAATACGTGAAGTGCAGATCAGTCAAACCATAATGACTTACTAGATATCAAGTTTATTCTTTTTATTTTGTATCTTAGACGCAAGACAAACTTATAAGTATATAACTATATCATCAATATAATTTATAAATTTGAATGGGTTCAATAAAAAGTGGGAACAATTAACGAATGTTAATATACTGTTAATTTGAGGCATATGTCAATAGTAAAATTACATTTTGTAAATGGGGTTGGACAAATATAAATATAAAATTTGAAATATGATCCAATTTGAAATACTTATAGTTGAATTAATTAAGCCAACCTAATGCCATCCCTTATAATTTGGGACAACTCTAGGGTTATCAGTTCACATTCCATCAGTAATTTATTGAATTCTGTTACAATTTGAACATTACTGGCTGCTAATTATTATACAGATAATTGTCCCTTAGTAAGTTATGTATAGATTACTCTTGCAACTAGCGTGCTATCTAAGAATGAAAAGTGTAGAGTGGGGGCAGACTATCCATCTTGGAGTTTTTTTTCTTTCTAAAAACAATAAAACAAAAACAGAGATAAAGAGGAACCTAAAATACAAGAAGAAAATGTTAAAAAAAAAAGAAGACAAAAGAAAAAGGAAAAGCCTAAAATGATGTAGACATATTCTCTTTGTGCAAATTTCTAGACTGGAAACCGAAGCTTCTCAACTATGGAATTTTTGTTCTCTTTTGTCTTTCAATTGTATAACCCATTTTTTGGATTGAAGCATAATATCCATTCAACACTATACCCTCAAAATGGGGGAACAATATTGGTGAAAAAATAAAACAATATTCTTAAATAATATTGTCCAATAGGGAAATATATTTTCTTGGATCCATCATTGTAGGCTTGTAGCTATAAGGTTTCAAAAGTTTCATTATTTTGAAATAACAATGATTAACCAAAATCGATCTATGAGTTTACAGAAAAAATGATATGATAATATTGATAAAATTAAACACTTTCAACCTAAATTAGATATTTTTCCTCTGGTACTTCTTAATTTCACTTTGGAAAGGTGCAAAACACCAATTTTTACTCGAGGAGCGAATATACTCAAAATCAAGTGGGATACTAGATTTATAAGTTAGTACTACTATGGATATATGAATTTTAGCAATTATCTAAGAAAAATAACGAGAACGAATTACCTTAGAGCATCTTCAAGGGGAGAGATAAATGGAGATGTAAAGTCATATAACTACCATATTTACATTTTTTCCCTGAAAAATCATTCTCCAAGGGAAGAGGTATTTGAGAAAGTATTATACTTTTTCTCATTTTGAATAGGTATCTTTACCTCTCCATCAATGGAGAGGTAAAATTTTATAATTACCATATTTGTCTTCTTTTCATGGAAAACCATTTTTTCCAAGGGGAATGTGTTTGAGAAAGTATTGCACTTTATATATTTTTATGCATTTTGTATTATTGTATTTTAAAAAATGATTTACCTTTCTATATATATTTTTCCTTTGTAATGTGTTATTTTTTTAAAAGAATATATTTTATTTTTTAAAAGGGTAAATAGATGATACTCCCTCCGTCCCAAGGAAGATGACCCCTTCCTTGGGCGACACGAGATTTTATGCACTTTTATTTTGTGTGTTAGGTGGAGAGAGTAAAGTAAGAGAGATGGAATAAAGTAGAGATAAATGGATTTCTATTTTTAGTAATGGGTCATCTTGGGTGGGACAAACTAAAAAGGAAAGTGAGTCATCTTCGGTGGGACGGAGGGAGTATATCTTTTTCATTTACCTTTTCTTGGTTGGAGATGCGGTTAGAAATCTTAGAAAGAGAAACACATTACGTACTTCGTTTTACTAATCACGATATGTAGCATCTAGAATAACGTTGAGATTGAGGCTGAGGTCCTAATTTATTTATTTATGGGGGCAACAGTTGTAGGAGTAGGATTAGGGTGGGGTGCTATTGCTAATGATGTTATAGGGCAGGCAATTGGATGTGGAGATTTTGAGGTTGACGGCCTTGAAACTTGCAATTCTCTTCCTTCAATGATTAAGTCATTCAAACAAGCTTTGTTTTAACCTCCTTTTGCTAATAAATGCCACTATACTCGCTACCTACGGCTTGTCTTACTCGATGTCTCTTTTCCATTTTTCTCCCAATATTTCAGGGCACTGCTCCCTCCCACTATAATTTTCTCCCAATATTTAAGGGTGCTATATATATAGGACCTGTTTAATTGCTCGGATAGGATATAACAAGAAATATAACTCTGTGATACGAAATACGGGCCGAAGTTTAAATGCAAACAAGATAAATAATTTATATTATTATTGTTTGAAAGATGAAATAATTATCTGGATTGTGGTCTAGATAAAAGTAAAAAGACATGTCTATACTCGTAAGGTATTAATAATGTACTAAAATTGGTCATTAGTGTCAATGTGTGCTAATTTTCAATATAGTAATATTAAATATTTTTCTACCTTTAGGGTTGTAAATGAGAGTAGTTAGTGGATGCTAACTAATTGGCAGAAGAGGATCCATCAAATTAAATTATGGATAAAAAAACACAGCCAGTTTCCTTTTTTTGATTGAATTTGACAAGAGAAAAGCTGAGAATCCTAAAAAAGATCGTCTTTAGTAGTAGAATGCGGTTGACTTAATAATACACAACAGTTATGATGAAGCGTGGGGTATACTTAAATTAAAGGCCGCAGAATTAACAACTATGTTCATGTTATGTGTGGTGTGGCATCTCATACTGTAGTTTCACATCTACAAAAGAATCATTACTTTTAATGAACACAAAGCATCCTAAGAAATTAAACAAACCCTAAAAAAGTTTCTAGATGGGATTATTTCAATTTACAAATATATATATTAGTATTAATTCATGTATTAGCCTTTAAATAAAAAAGCATGCATTAGAGATATCCCTATCTTAATTAATTATTAAATCAAAGAATTGGACATTACATGAGATGCCACAATTTGGTTTTTGTAATCTTGAATTTCAGTACTTATCACATCACCTCCTATACAAAATCAAAATGATTAAGCTACCAATTAAATTGTTACACCGAATAATGTTAAGTGGGCCTTTCTTGATTAGGGATTACTTGGAAAAGCAGGCATCATTTGATAAAAGGGATATGCAGATTGATTAGGATATATACAAGACGAGATAAAGGGGAAAAGAAAGAAAAGAAACAAAAGTCAATCAATGGTGTTACGGTTTTATATAATGTTGAGTTGGAAAGGGGGGAAAAACAATATTAGTGTATATAAACTATTTAAATTGATTAATGCGGTAAACAAAATGATTAGATATTGAGGAGGCAAAACCTTATTAGAGTGGGCAAGTCAAAATTTTCATGCTAGATTGAGGTGCATCCCATCTCCTATAGTCCCATTCCCATATACAGTACATATGTATATATCATGACAAATAATTGATGTTCCTCACCGATTTAGACAATGGACCTCGGATACCCTACACCATCAAACTTGCATAAAATTGGCAGCTTTTATATTTCACTTTTAGTATGTATGTTTGTTGGTGACTTTGTTTTTAATTTAGTCCATTATAAAATCCCAATGTAAAAATTATTGCTCGTGATTAGTTAATAAACTCTAAATTTTGAATACTCTGGTAATTAACTTGCCGTAGTATGGATCCATTATTGTCTCCTTTTTCTTAAAAATGAAATTTATGTAGATTTTAACTCTAACTTTACTAATTGGAACAAAAATTCGGGTACAGGGTTCGGCCATAAACTAGCGTAGAGTTGCTGCCGTTTTTTGGTGCTTCGGTGTGAATATTTGTTTTTGGTGCTTTGGTCTGAATATTTTTTCTAATGGTTTTAGATAAAATATTATATTTATAGATGGAGTACTTCATAATCCCAAGTTTATTAACTTCTTATTGAAATTTAATGTACTGTAAAATGGAATACAATAATAAATCAAACATTTCCCTTGATTACATTTTGTTGTTGTCTACTGTGTGAGTTTCTTCTTATGAAAAGCTAATAACTCTCGCTTGTGTATCCCATATATACTGTCATACAGTAGAGTCGTTGCATGAATCTATATGGAGGAGTACTATTTTAAAGGTGCATTTCCTTGTAAATTTATAGACTTTTTTCAAATTGTGATTTTGTATTCTAGGTTTGAAATCTATATGAGATTATCAAATTATTGAGTTGTCCTAATTTTGCATTCAATCAAGAGTTTTGTGTTGCTTAATATAAATAATTCAACAAATGAAATTATTTAATTTAGTATAATGTTATATTATTCGATGCCTAATAAAATGTGACGTCATTTTGATTGACATTGTAACTTAAGTAATCAAACTACGTCAGTGTCAAAAGCTTAATTGTTTGTAAATTAAGAATAAATCAATATTTTTTTAATTTACAGATGATTATTAAAGGTGATGTACGTATAAATTTTGAATTGACGAAAATTTAGGAATGTAGAGTTAAATTACCTTTTTTAAAAAGTGACATTGTACCACTACATGGACGAAAAATGTTTCATATATGCACCTAATTTAAAATTTTCATACATCAAATCGTGAACGAAAGATGCTTCATTTATTCGCCGAATTTAAATTTATCATACATCAAATCATTGGTCATACTATGGTTCCCTTGACAAGAAAACATACCCTGATTTGAGGTAACAACTTTCAGATCGAATAAAGGTTGCAAGAAAATCTATAGACTATTGAAGCTGGATTACCTCCGTCGAAAAATGGGCCAAGAAAATTGCCACATGATTTCAAATAAGCTGAAATTTTGAAGATATAATTAGGTGCTCTGGATGAAATGAGAAAATTTGAGATTATAAACTGCCAGTCACCCTTAATTTTTTCCCATAGCGTGTAATTTGCGCTTTTAGGTTGGAGCAAGCATAGCAGTGGAGATTAAATCCATTACATCTATTAATTGTACAGAATTAGTGTTCATTAATTGCAGTTTAAAATCGCATATTAAAAAAGCCCGTGGGTGATTTATTAATTCTATAATTGGTTATTGCAAAAAGAGATTAGTTATAAGTAAAAAATTTGTATTAAAGATAGTTCAATTTTTTTCAAAAACCATATGCGAATGTATATGCAATTTATAAAAAAAACAATTTTATTAGATAATCGTATGCACTTACTAATGAATAGTACTCCCTCCGTCCCGCACTACTCGCACGTATTTCCTTTTTGAGCGTCCCAAGTTACTTGCACTCTTTCCATTTTTAGTAAAAATTTTCACCTATAGCCGTCATTTTTGACTTTCCTATACACTCATTCCTTAATCTCCGTGCCGAAAAAGAAATGAGCGAGTAGCTCGGGACAGAGGGAGTACTATAATACTACTCCATAAATTGAGTATGATATTAATAAAAAGAGTGAGAAAAGAATGATGAGGAATGGAGGAGGGGGGCTAGGGCTAGTCATAGTATAGAGTGGGGCAGAAAATGATCCCATAAAACCCCACCAAAGTCAGAGACGACAGTAATAACAATTGCTGTCAAAAGCATTCTCACTTCCCAAGGTGGCGGGGCGGCCTCGTGCTCCACCGCCCGCCGGAATATTCCCTATTTCTATTTCTCACCATTTCCACTCAACTTTATTCTCATATCTTCATATTTCATCTTCATTTCAAGATTATGTTTCTCACTTCAGGATGCATATATACGGATTTCAAATCAAATGTATTTATACATATAGGATGTATTATGTGGAACCATTATCCTTTGGTGAAAAATACTCTCCGGTTCAACAAAATCTAGAATCTTTTTTATTTTAATTCGTCCTATAAAAAATAGTTCATTTTTATTTTGATTAATTCCAGTAACATATTTCAACAACTTTTCTTTCCCTTTATCATTTATTTTACTAATGCATTAAAAGTCGTATTATACCGAATATTTTAATCTTTATAAAACGGAGGCTATTTGCAGATGGTTCTCTTAAACTAAAAATAGAGCAGTAATTAGTTTTAATGGTACTCTAAATTCATCCCATTTTAGATTTTTAAATAAAATATAGGAGTATCTATTTTTATTACACTAATATAACCTATTAGGTTTTCAAATTTTGTGAATATAAAAAAATTGTATTTAAGTTAGTTTTGTATCGAATAATCAGAATAAAATCATTATTAAATAAATTTACACTAAAATAAATTTGAATTAGATCTAAATAATCAGAGATACTCTATGCACTCAAACTTATGTAAATGTGTTAAATTATCTACTCCACTACTATCAAATATGAAGATAATTAAATCATCGAAAAGATAAACTTATTCTTTTCATACTACAACAACAAAATAATGGGGGTGTGGGATAAGACGTACCACAATCATAACAAAATCTTTCTTACGAAATAAAAATACAACTAAAAAAAAGTTAAAAATAAAATCTTTCTGAATAAAAAGAACTGTATACCGGTATTTTGATGCAATTATAAATTTTTGCAATCAGGGGTGGAGCCACATGGTCTCCAGGTGGGCATTTGCCCCATCTCAAACTTTTACGGTGGCGTTTGGTTGCCATGACTAATATCATGAGACTATCCATCTAGGATTAAGTTGTGGGATTATTTTAGTTGGAGGAGGAGGCTATGACTAATTATCATGAGACTATCCATCTAGGATTAAGTTGTAGGGTTCAATCTTATGAACCAAACATGATACATATTTAATAATGGGATTTAATCTTGGCAACCGAACACCCCCTACATGTACTATATTTTCTTTGATAAATTTGCAACTGTATTCATACTTCTTTATAAATGCCCCTTTCAATAACTCTAATTTTTCTCATGTACAATAATTTTACCCCTTCTAAGGAGAATTCATGGCTCCATACTTGTTTGCATGTTTGCAGTATACTTTGTGTTGATGTTATATTCATTTGACATTGTATAGATAGAATCTGGGCCTTATTATTATTCTTTTGGTTTAACTATAGGTGTATCGAACCCTTTGATAAAATTCAATTAATCGTGCAACTAGTAAGAAATAGATGAAGTATTGTATATACTCTCTCGTCCACAATCAATATTTTTTGCTTTTTTTTTTAATTTTGGATTCCACAAAAATTTGCTTTATAAATTGCATTACTTGCATCATTCACTATAAAAATATTAATAATAGATGGATGGAGTATAGTATGAAGTAGCACCTTATTTTTTTTATTTTAATAACTGATTTTTTGTTTAGAAACTTAAAAGTGAGAGATGGATTTGAACCAATGGCAGAGATACATATATGCTCAAGTAGTCAAGTTAAGCTAGCCTCTCCCAAATGATCGTTTAAAAGAATAAAAAAAAAATCTAGTTGTATAACATTTAATACTAAGTACTCCATTTGTTAAAATTTTACGTGAATTTATATGGAAAACCTCTATTAAACAATAATCCATATGCTCCATTTTTCAATAAAATATGTAAATTTGAAATGACATGGGAATTATGCAAAATTATTACTTCCTTCGTCCCATAAAATATATATGCACTTTCTATTTATGTATGAGCATTTCTATTTATGGAATGTTGTCCCCAACTTATTATTTATATACATCAATTTATTTACAACTTATACCACTATGATCTACTATTACAACTCATTAAACACTAATAATAATAGGAGTCTCACTATCCACCAGCATTACTTTAACTACCATTCATTGCTTCTCCCTTACTTCACCAATTGTGCATTAATTCCTATATCATTTCAAAATGCTTATATTTTTATGGGACAGAGCGAATCTATCTTATATAGTATTCCTCCATCCAGGCTAAGATGACATATTTTTTAGTTAGCACAAGATTTTAGGAGTTGTTAGTTAATGTGTTTAATCAGAGAGAGAAAATATATATGTAAATATTAAATAGAAAGATAAAGAGACTGAATATTTTAATTGTTTTAATTGAAGTGAGAAAAAGTAGTTGGATGTATTAGTTGGAGAGAAAGTTACCAAAAATAAGAATATGTCATCTTATTTCGGACAAACTAAAAAAGAAAATGTGTCATCTTAGTTGAGATAGAAGTAGTACAAAATTTTAGAATATACACCTTCTACTCTAATAGTAATATTTTGTATCCACCCTTGAATTTGAACTCTATCAATTTTGAATTCAAGAACATGAATGAACTGCAAATTTGTCATCAATAAAAACAAGTAGAAACAAGAAACACACATCTACTTCGGAAATCCTGTTTATGTGTACGGTTGGTAAAATCTCGTCATCCAACACAATTGTTGTAACATTTACGTAGACATACTCGAAGTGGGTCACACCGAGTGCCATTTTTGGTAAGTGTGGGTGAAAGTGGTTTTACACTAGTGAAAATGAGGAAATTCTATTTCCATAATTTTATTTCATCCAATAGTACTCCAATTTATCAAGTTTTTAATTTGATGTGATAATGACATTATTTTTATTAATTTTCCGTCCTGATTAATTTATAGTTGATATATAAGCATTTTCCTATATTAATTATGCTATCTTATGAATTAGATTCATAATATGATAATATGGTAAATTAGATTAATAGATGCTGCTAGAACCCAACATTAAGGGAATCATAAAAGAGTAACGAAATGAGTTGAAGCTTGTTTTTTTCTTTTATGGAGTAGTAAATTATTACAGAAAAGAGAAATAAATAAGATTGTAGCTTGTTTCTTTATTTTAGTTAGTAAACTACACCTATTACGTTATCGAGAAACTTGACATTCACTTTTAAGTTTTAAGCAACGAAGAAACATTGAGGAAAAAATTTAAGTTAATTTTGATGAGCACCATTGCCTATAAAAAAGCCTTAAATAAACTTTAATAATGGATATTGGCCGTATTAAATTCCTGAAGAGAAAGACGATATCCTTTTTAATGATAGTTATTGAAGAGAATAATTTTTTAATAATTCCAAAGAATCGAAAGATCACACTCATTTGCTTAGCAATTTAAATTTATTTAATTATAAATAAATATGATTGTCATAATTATCTGGTCTGCGCTCTCTATGTTTTTCAACTTGTTAGTAAATTTCCTTTTCTAAATGTAATAATTGATGAAATGGACATTTGCCATAATATTCTGGCCACTACTAAAATTTGAAGGATCCTTTGTTGAGAACTTTTGAAAGGGACATAATAACATTGGTGCTGAGATGTTGGGGATTTGCTTTTAATATTACCATAATATTGATAAATTTCATCATTCATGCTTTTCGTAGCCCTCCAAATTCTTCAAAAGTCAACCTTAAGTTTACAAGTATGATTATAATTCATAAGAAACTACGTAATAATCTCTTGCTTCTTCATTTTTTTTTGGGGGGGGGGGGGGAATTTATATTTAGATTATTGGGTACACTAATTCCTCATATATATTTAGATTAAATAATAGATAGATAAATAAAGATAAAATGTAATCCCTCTGTCGCACAATAAAAGTCACACTTTAACAATTTGGTTCATCCCACAATATTTTTATCATATACGATAAATAGGCCCCATATTATACTAACTCACTTTACTCACATTTTATTATAAAACCAATATAAAAAATTAAATCTCATATTCTACTAACTTTTCCAACCTAATATTCTTTACATTTCTTAAAACTCGTGCCCACAATAACAGTGACTCCTATTGTGAGACTGAGGGAGTAGGTTTTTTTTATCACAATATAAAAAAAACCCAAATATATTTTATTTATAAAAAATTATACTTAATCTATATAATATTAAATCACAATTATTCTTTAAAATTTTAAGAATACTAGTGGTATAAGAGTTTGTATGAATTATTCACAGTTTTTTTATAATATCATAGTATTACATACACTTTTATCTCTAAATCAGATACACCAAATAATAAGGAGAGTGTGTAAATAATTAAGCATATAAATTTTTGTAACCAAAACTCTTTTTTGGTGGGTATAATTTTAGCAACTTAGGTTTTCTGTGTTTCATGTATACTTTTTTTACTTGTTTTAAATTTAAATTTCATATATCCTTTATATGCTGAATATTTTATCGTCATTATAATTCTCTGAGTACAAACTAAAATAATCACCATAACTAAAAATAAAATTAAAATAACGACATCTATTACTATTGTGGAAACACAACGATACATTGAATGAGATCTGGTGTACTATTGTTTTCTAATTCTCCGAAGTTATTTAATAGCGAGAAAATAAAATTTATTAAATAAAACTTATTAAATCTATCATAAGTAATAGACATATTTGAAGAAAAAAATAGAATTTTTAAATTATGTATCCTAAATTTACCAACTAAAATAATAAAAATGACAATAGATTATAAATAATACTATTTATAAGCCCTAATTTGGTACAAAAAACTGTTGATAATACAAAATTCAAATAAATCAAACAAAAATGAAATTAAAGAAAATTATAATATTAAAATACGTGAAAATGTAAGTAGCACAAGAAACGGGATATATATGATAAAGTATAGACAATTGATCTCATTCTACATACAATACAATATAGTACTATACATTTCTGAAAGTAGCTATACAATATAGTACTATACATTTCTGAAAGTAACTATATAGCCATTGTAGCCATCCATAATTAGTCAAACTAACTAAGATCTATATTCAATTTGGGTCATTTTCTTGTGCATTTTCCATTATGAATAAATTACGAGTTTTAATCAATTAATAGTATTTCACCTACCTCAAGTACTACTACGACATCACTCATCGTTATTTCTTATCTCAAATCCCCAACCAAATAAAGAATTCATTTGGCACCAAAAATAGTATGGCATACGTCACAAAAAGAATTTGCAAAATATAATCAATTCCCATCTGAATATCTTTCAGACTTTCACAAACATATTCCGGCCGGCATTAAAGACAGATATAAAGATTCCATAAATGCATTTACATAAATGAGGAAATCTTTACTCCCTTGGAAATTAAAGTTTTATCTGATTTTGGTTTTTTCTTGATTTCTTCCTCCCCCTCCCAACCCCCAATTCCTCTCACACACACAAAACACACACACATATATCTATAGGTCTTTGTATTAAATCCACTTTTAGCTACACAGTTTTTACAAAATCTGCATTTGCTGTTTTTGTGTTTTTTTTTCTCTCATTATGATGGCTTCTTTTTAAGCTTTTGGACATTTGGTTCAGAGCTTGAGAGACAGACATGCAACCTTCATCTTCCTATTACTATTACACTTGCTGTTTCTCTACTCTTCAAAAACCACCATTCTCACGTCACAACCATTCATTCTTTCCTCTAAAATCTCTCTGATTGCTTTTTCTACCCTAATCTGAACCCCCATCCAAAACCACTTTCAATTCCACCAGAGTTTGCTTTTTCATTTTCACCTGTGTTTTTAATCAATCATCCCTCCAAAAAGACTGCATTTGTTTGTGTTTCTTGATTTTTCTGTGATCTCAGCTTCCAATTTTTTTTCGCCACTAATAAAGAAAACAAAGGAAATAAATATAGAAAAGGAGAAATCTTTGGAGGTTTGCAGTTGATTGATAGAGATTTACTTGGCGTTCTTGCATTTTCATTCTTCGAAACATGCCTGCAGAAATGTTTGATTCAATGATGAAGAAAACCCTCAAAAATCTTTGCTCTAGTTATGGATGGTGTTATGGACTTTTCTGGGGTTTTGATCAGACAAATTCATTGTAATCCTCTCTCTCTCTCTCTCTCTCCCCTCCCTTTGCATGTGTTTTCAAATGTGTAAAATGGTTTCGTTGCTTCTGTTTAGAACTTTTATTGTACCACAAATTTTTTAAATGAAGCAAGTTTTTTCCTTTTTCTGTTTGTCTAAAAAAAGTAACCACCTTTACTAATTACTTACCTTTCTTCGAAAACAAAATTTTTGTCGAAATGGATACTGTAACTACTAGATTGATGATTAGCTGTGTTCCACTAATTTTTTTGGTTATAATTTCTAATGCTACTATATAACACAGGTTGCAATCTTGCTAAAGACAGACTAATTCTATCTAGATTTCAAGTTTTGAACTTTTTCTTTTCTTATCTTGTTTTAACCTTGACTAACTTAGCAATTATTGGAACTTTTTGTGGGCGATTTAGACTATTGACATTGAAAGATTGCTACTATGAAGAACAAATGGGAGCGCTGATTGAATCTATGCTTATGCAAGCACATGTTGTTGGAGGAGGGTAAGCTATTTATGGTTCTTTAATTTTTGTTAATCACCCCACATTTGGTTCTTGAATAGGAAATCTAATGCAAATTATTATGCAGGGTAATTGGCCAAACTGCATTTGCGAAAAACCATCTATGGTTGGATTTAGATGCTTTTTATGAAGGGAGAAATTGTGCAGTTTCATTTGATAGTCTTGACATTTTCCAGGTACTTATTGGTCATTAAAGTTTTGTTTTTTCCTCTTAATGTGATATTTCTTCTAACTTGAAAAATGATTTTGTTGGCACAGAATGATTCTGAGTTCTTTTGCCAATTCTCTATGGGGATAAAGGTGTGTGCTTTCAAAATGAATGATGCTTGTTTACTTTTTTGAAACAAAATTAGATATCATCATCTTCTCCAAATGGGAATTAATTCAATTTTGTGTTGCAGACTATTGCTGTGATCTCAGTGGAACCGTGGGGAGTTGTGGAGCTTGGATCAACTCACAAGGTTACTAGTGTTTCTCTACTCTATCAACACTATTTACGAAACAAAGTCGATTTCTGGACTCTTTTTTAACCAATTTGCAATATTTTGTGGTTGCAGAATCCTGAGATGAAAGATTTTGTGGATCAAGTGCAGCAAGTTTTCAGAGAAATGAATGGGATTGAAGCTTTAAGAAATGGGACTCATTTAGATAGCCATTTCTTTGATTCTGGTTCTTTGCATCTTGATTCATCGTTTTCGAGTGGCATTTTCCATTCTGAGAATTTGATGGGAGCAGATCTGCTATTAGATTCTACCAATTTCCTTGATTGCTCTGCTTATGGTGATTGTTCAATGCTGACCTCTTCTTGGCCTCATCCAACGCCCTTGTCCGAGGCAAGAGACGAACAATCTTGCAAAGATTCAAGCTCGAACGCCCCTCTTATCCTTTCAAAACACATTTCCAACGCCCAGGATCTTAGTTCGTCTGTCATAACTCCCACCGAGAAACTCTCTGGCTTACTAACTGTGGAGGAGTATTATGGCTTCTCACAGTTGAGTTCTCCACATTCTAGTGGACTAATGAAGGGGTCGAGTTTGAGTGGAACAACCACAACTTCTCTACCAGCCAATTCATTACAAAGTTCAGTGACTTATGCCTTGAGATCAAATGATGATGATAAGTGTTCAATGGGGGTCGAACGTGTTGAGAAAAACCCGGTGGTGTGGACTGGATCTGAATGTATCTCACAGAATGTTGTTGGGAGCAAGTCCAACAGTTTGTTCTCCCAGTTAGGCCTTGACCATCTTTTGGATACTAGCAGCCCTTGTTCGTTTGAGGATCAGCCATCGTCTGCTGCTAAGAGAAGAAGAACCGGCAACTTCTCATGGAGCCAAAGCCAAGTGAAACTTGATGGGATACTGAAGCCATACGACCCCGAGGCAAAGAATAGTCAAGTTAGCAAGGAGCCGCATTCATGTGTTGATGATAGTTGTTCAATGGATGCTAGTACTTCAAGGAGGCATGAGGAACAGGTGAAAACCAAGAAGAAGAAGGCTAAACCGGGGAGCAAACCAAGGCCAAAAGACCGACAGATGATCCAAGACCGGCTTGGAGAGTTGAGGGAGCTCATTCCCAACGGAGAAAAGGTTAGAAATTAACATAAATTTACCATATCTATCTATCCACATATAATTATAGAATTTCCTTCTTGACATAGTTTGTTGCTTATACAACAGATGAGCATTGATCGTTTGTTGGAACGAACCATCAGACACTTGAACTTCATGCAGAGTCTCAGCAAACATGCTGCAAGTCTAAAAGAGATTGCTAAGCCAAAGGTAAAAGTTAGATTCTTTAGTTATATGTGACTCTGAATCTTCCATCTTTGCCTTTTTACAAGCCCTTAGCATGTGCGTAAGTACTAATTCCAACTGTTTTATAACATTACAGTCCATGGAGGTCTGTCAAAATCAGTCCAACAATGGTGGTGATGGTGGAGTTACATGGGCGTATGAAGTTGGCAATGATGCTATGGTTTGTCCACTAATAATCGAGGACCTTAGCAAATCCGGTCAGATGCTTATAGAGGTAATCAGCTGATCTATATATACCAATAAACTTTCAAGATTTCAATTAGAAGCTTATCCATCAACAAGAAAACTAAGCAATTCTAGACATTGTTTGCAGATCCTATGTGAAGAACAGGGCTTCTTCTTGGAGATTGTACAGATCATTCGAGGTTTTGGGTTGACCATCTTGAAGGGGGAGATGGAAGCTCGTGAGACGAAGAAGATATGGGCTCATTTCATGGTGGAGGCTGAGGTAAAAATCTAAACAAGTAGTGGAAAAGACATGGCTTATGCCATTTTATCAAATCTTCGTTGTTGCTTACGTAAGTTGTTGTTTGCAGGGGACGCGTTGTGTTACACGTCATGAGATGTTCTCGTCTCTCATTCATCTCTTGCAGATGACGGGGCAGGGTGCAGCCAGAGAGAGCGGGGGTTATGGAAATGTCGGTATCTCAGCCTTCAATAGCTTTCAACCTTCCACTTCATTTCCTCTCAACTTTGGTGATGCCCTTCAATGTGCAAACTTGTGACAATGTCTCATTGAGTTTGATGAGTAAACTGATACAAAGGCTCATAGTCTTAGTCTCTTAGATGAAGTGAGAAATGGAGTGTTGGGGTATATATATAATAATTTTGTTTTCTTGGTAGGAGTTGCGTGTGGTATAATGTATGAAGGGGAATTTGTTAAGAGGAGAAGAATGCTTGTCTTCTCCACTCCAACTAAGGCTTCCTTTTTAGATGTTTCTTGAGGGTAGGCTCATTTTGAAGCTGACAAATTTAGTGCTTGTTTATAGCTTAATTTCTGAATTGTGATGTTGCATTTCAGTTTTTTTATATATAAATAAATGAATTAATTGTGTGGCTCCTTGAGTCATTTTTTCATTTTGGGAAGTTCCTTCATAGTTGAGTCATTTTCCTATATAGTATCTTTTTTCTCTTTCTTACTTTACTCTCCCCTCCTCCATTCTCTCTACTTTATTCACTTTCTACTTTATTCTCTTTACTTTTTATCTATTTATTTAACATATACAACGTCCCTTTCGTAAACTCCGTGTCGAAAGTTTTGTCTCAACTATGAATAAACGGAGGGAGTACTCTTTTTTGTTCTAGCACCATTAAAGTTTTCAAGTTCTACTTATCAGAATCATCTTAATGGTAATTATTAATTAAGATTTTCAAATCTTTTGAAATTGGGCTTCAGTTAGTTGCGAGAGTGACCCATAAAGCCCCTAGGCCCAAACTACATTCCTTGTGGCCCTTCTAGCAATGTTTTTAGTAGTACTACTTATTTTCCTTCAACCAAGTAAAAGTTACAATTATGCATTTATCAACTTTAGTTATGTTATGTTATAAGTTTATAACTAAAGACTTCATACTACAATTAACTTTTATCATACCGTATTGGGAAAAATAATAGGATGCCGAAGAAAATATAACATTTGTTAGTAAATTCAGGCGAAACTGAAATTGATAAATGTGTGATTATTGTTGGTCTTGATTTACAAACATCAATTGCTAGTTATGGTAAACACTTGTGATCTTATTTGTCTAAAATATGAAATCGAAGGCTATTACCAATCAAAAGTCATACTAATTTTTAAAAATAAAAAAGAGAATAAGTGTTAAAGATATAGTTTGATTTAAATATAGCAATTGGGTTGGATATAATATAAACATGGAAGCAGATTATTCATCCGATGATCAAATCACATCCCCTCTATGTAAGTTGATCTCCTCATAACTGAATCTGAATCTGAATCTGAAATTGAATCTTGTGTTTAATTATACTATTAGTGAGGCAGAGTGATGAAGTGGAGGTGGAGAACTCACCGATCAAGCAGGTGGCGCTGACGGTGTCGACCTCGGATGACCCGAGTCTGCCCCGTGCTGACGTCCAAAATGTGGTTGCTGGGGACGCTGTCGTGTGTGCTCCTCTCCTTCCTGAACCAGTTCTTCTGGTACAGGATGGAGCCCCTCTCCATCACCGCCATCTCCGTGCAGATCGCGGTGGTGCCGCTGGGGCAGCTGATGGCAGCCAAGATCACGGACCGTGTCTTCTTTAAGGGGAGGCGGTGGGAGTTCACGTTCAACCCGAGGCCCTTTAATGTCAAGGAGCATGTGCTCATTGATACACATAGGTTTTGAGGGAATTGATTTCATTATCAGTTAAGGAACTATAAAGATTTACACGCCTCATATAGGCCTCAATATTCTCCACATATGGTAAGCCACTAATTGCTATACCTAATTCTATACAGGATCTTTCCTTCCAACACTCCCCCTCAAGTTAAGTGACGGGATCACCGATGCTTAACTTGTCCAATACTCTGTGGAAAGATTGAGAGTTCACAGCTTTCGTCAAGATATCTACCAGTTGATCTTCTGATTTGACATATGGTAGTTCCACGATCTTTGCATCAAGTGTATCTTTTATAAAGTGTCTGTCCACTTCCACATGCTTCGTTCGATCATGTTGAACTGGATTCTCAAAGATACTAATGGCGGCCTTGTTATCACACAGTAATCGGCATATGGTTGGGCCGATTTGAGTTCCAACTCAGTCATGAGTCTCCTAAGCATAGTACTTCGGTTAATCCACTCTTGATTCCCTGAAATTCTGCCTCCACACTAGACAGAGCTACTACTTTCTGCTTCTTACTCATCCATGTCACAAGATTGCCTCCTACAAAGGTAAAATACCCGGCTGTTGACTTCAGATCATTTGAATTTCCTGCCCAATCTGCATCCGTATATCCATTTACCTCTAAGTGGTTATGCTTCTTGAATAACACTCCATGTCCTGGTGTGCCCTTCAAGTATCACACTATTCTCAAAACAGCCTCCCAATGTTCTTCCTGAGGTGCATGCATGAACTGGCTTACCACTCCGACGGCATAGGCCAAATCCGGCCTACTGTGGGATAGATAAATGAGCTTTCCCACTTGTCTTTGATATTTCCCTCGATCAGCCCGTTTAGCTCCTTCTCGGATCTGTAATCCGTGATTCTGAACCATTGGAGTGTCCGCTGGTTTACAGTCTATCATTCCTGTCTCTGCGAGGATATCAAGCACATAACTTTCTTTGATTGATGAAGATACCCTGTTTTGATCTCTTCACCTCGATGCCCAAGAAGTATTTCAAGGCACCAAGGTCTTTCATCTCGAATTCTTTGAACAAATTTCTCTTCAACTGACTTATCTCCTCTTAGTCATCCCCGGTAATAATCATGTCATCAACATAAATAATAAGACAAGTAATCTTACCATTTCTCTTGTTGAGGAATAAGGTGTGGTCCGAGTTGCTTTGTCGGTATTCATACTTTTTCATCACTTCAGTAAATCTTCCAAACCAAGCTCTCGGAGATTGTTTCAAACCATATAAGGTCTTCTTGAGTTTGCAAACATCCCCATTCAAAAAATCTCCTTCGAAGCCTGGGGGAGGTTCCATGTAGACATGCTTGGTCAACTCGCCATGTAGAAATGCATTTGTTACATCAAATTGATGAAGGGGCCAGTCTCGGTTGGTTGCAATAGAAAATAGCACCCTTATTGTGTTGATTTTGGCTACTGGCGAGGAGGTTTCAGCATAATCCACACTGTAAGTTTGGGTGTACTCTTTCACTACTAGCTTGGCTTTGTATCGATCAATAGACCCACCTGGTCTCCTCTTGATAGTGAACACCCATCTACACCCCACAGTTGCTGCTCATTTGGGTAGTTTGCTGACTTCCCAAGTTTTATTTTTCAATAGCGCATCCATCTCCACAAGCATTGCATCCCTCCAATGTTTTTTCTGCCAAGCCTCTCCAGCTGTATAAGGAATTTCTTCCTCCTCATAGAGGGCAGCCTCAAAGGCCCTCGCCATCTTAGTTAGGTTTGCCTGTGCGAAATTTGCAACAGCATACTGACTCATTCTTCCTATATTCTCAGGGGAGTATCGTTTTGGGGGAATTCCCCGAGTGCTCCGTGGAGGAAGTATATACCTCCCGGTGCTCTTATCTAGAGAAGTCTCTGTATCAAGTGAGTTAGGAAGAGTATTTTCTTGGGGAGGATCAGAAGTTACCTCGGATACCGGTTGAGGAGGATCATCAGGTGGTGGTTGAGAGGACTCTGCGGTAGAGACGTGCTCGGTGGCCGTGCTAACCTTTTCTGTTGAGTCCTCGTTGGAGTGATTTGATCGAGGCAAAAACCAACTTAGGTAGTCAACAGTGTTTTCTGACTCACTCACCCCCTGACTACTAAAGTTGGCGTGGTAAAAGAATTCTGTTTCCAAAAAATTACAGTTCATTGTGGGTACGACTTTTCGTGTGCTTGGGTCATAGTATCTATACCCTCTTTGATTAATCCCATAACCTACAAAGACGCATTTGGTGGCACACGGTGATAATTTGGTTCTCTCGTGTTTTGGGATATGGACATACACTGTACATCCAAAAACTGTGGGCTGAAGGTTCAAATGTTTGGGAATTTTAGTGAGCTTGGTCAAGGTATCAAGAGGTGTTTTCTTGTTCAGAATTTTTGTGGGAAGTCGATTAATGAGGAAAATCGAGGTTGGCAAACACTTCTGGCCAGAAAGATTTAGGGACTTGGGACTCAATCATCAAGGCTCGGGTGATTTCAAGGATGGTTCGGTTTTTCCTCTCGGCTACCACATTCTGTTCGGGTGTATATGGGCAGGAAGTTTGATGGATAAGGCCGTTTTCGGTAAAGAAATCAGTCATTTTTTTGTTAACAAATTCCCCCCATTGTCGGACCGAAGAGTTTTTATAGTGGTCTGGAACTGGGTTTGAACAAGTTTAAAGAAAAGGATGAATTTTTCAAGTACTTCGGATTTGTGCTTTAGAAAGTATATCCATGTCATCCTAGTGCAATCGTCTACAAATATTACAAAGTATCTAAAACCATTCCCACCAACAACGGGTGTAGGACCCCAAACATCAGTGTGAACAAGGGAAAAAATGGAATTCATATGAGTATTTGTAGGTTTAAACGATTGTCTGTGGCTTTTGGCCAAAACACAAGTCTCACAAGTAAAATCTTTCGGAATAGAGAGTTTAGGAAAAAGTAAACTAAAATAACCAGGGGAGGGGTATCCCAGTCGTTGGTGCCAAAGCCAAATCTCCCTTATCGTGGACCCGTGAGACAGCATCACACTTCCTTGTTGAGCTATCTCGTCCACGTAGTAGAGTCCTTGGCTCTCAGTGCCACGCCCAAGTATCCTCCTCGTCCGAATATCCTGCAAAATACAAAAGTCGGGATGCATCAGTAATGTACAATTTAACTCCTTCATCACATGACTTATAGACATCAATCTTTGGGACAAGGTAGGGACATAAAGGCAATTTGAAAGTTTCAAGGTTGGGGATATTTCAATAGTGCCCGCCCCGGCTACAATGATTAATTCCCCACTAGCAGTCTGTATATATGTCTTAGTAATATTACTAAAACTAATAAAATCATCCTTATTTTGGGTCATGGTGTCTGTGGCCCCACAATAAAAAATCCATCCCTTTTTCTCCCCCTTAATTCCATGTTTCACAATATATGCAGCGGAAATTCGGTCTAGGGCCTCAAATCGATTTTTAAGGTCAATAGGGCAAATTTGGATATTTTCAGAGAGATCAGGGGGCTTTTCACAATAATCCATAAGTTTTAGGTCGTCATGCAAGTCATCATAAGTAGGGGTTTTTTTTGCAAAGCATGGGGTGTTTTGTATAATTTTCAAAAAAACTGGGGTGTAAAAACATAACAAAAAACAGGGTTAGGGTTGTGAATCCCCAACCCTTTACCTCCATTTGATGCGCCGCCTCTTCCTTCGTTCCAATTCTTTCTCTCAACAAAATTGCTGGCTCCGATGACGCATCCGCCTTCGCCGGAGGCTTCTGGTCCCCCCTCTTTCTGCTTCCCTCGTCCATTCGACGCTTCCCATTTTTCGGGATTTGGCTTTCCTGTCTCATTTCCGACGGTGAAGCCTACTGCCATCTTGGCCCTCGCCGTTTGCTTCTCCTCCCACCAATCGGGGTATCCTACCAGTTGAAAACATGTCTCCCGCGTGTGCTTTTGCATTCCGCAATGGGAACACCACAATTTTGACTTGTCCGCCGGTTTTCTTCCCGGGCAGTGGGCAGTGGCTGTCGATCGTGGGTTTCTGCTCCGATGGGGTTGCCTCTGTCCTTTCGCTGCGAGGCCATGGCCGATTCCACCAGATGTGTGATCGGTGCCCCCATGACTGCCTTCGTTGTTATTGTTGAAGGAACTCGGTTGTCCGTTCCTGTGTCGAGCCGCCTCCTTCTTCACCCAACTATAGACGGTTTCTATTGGGGGTGGTGACACCTCTTTGAGAATGTCACGGCGGATACCTTCATACTCCTCGTTCACACCTGCGAGAAAACGAAGTACTCGTTTGGTGTTTGAGTACGCTCTGAATTGGCTCACCCCTTTGTCACAGCAGTCGATCGACTGCTTTTGACACCGATCGATATTGATCCACATTCCATGGATCTTTCGGTAATATGTCTCCAGGTCCATATCTCCTTATTTAATCGGGTTTGCCTTATCCTCCAGGTCGTACACGAGGTAAAGGTCTGCCTCACTCTCATATGTGACGGCTAGACTCTCCCAGAATGCCTGGGCTGTTTGGTGATGGGCGAAATCTACAATGATATTGGTTTCGATATTGTCCACGATCCAGGAGAAGACGATGAGATCGGTCTCCTCCCAATCCTCGTACTCCGGGCTGGTTTTCCAGTTATGTGGGAGTAGCCTCCTCTACTCCCAATTGCGACTCTCATCAGACGCGACCACAGTGGGTAATTTTCTCCGTTGAGTTTGAATGCAACAGTTACATTCTTGCTTGCTCGTATCTTGCTGCTTGACGATTCTATGGTTGGTTTTTCGTCGGTCATTTGGGATTGATTTAGGATTTGGTTTTCTCACTTGTTTCTTTGTTTTTGGTCGGGATTGGTATGGGCGGTGATGAAATTTTTCTGAGCCCTAATTCATAGCCTGCTCTAGTACCATGATAAACATAGGTTTTGAGGGAATTGATTTCATTATCAGTTAAGAAACTACAAAGATTTACACGCCTCATATAGGCCTCACTATTCTCCACATATGGTAAGCCACTAATTGCTATACCTAATTCTATACAAGGTATGAAAAGATATCAATCAATTACTAATTCTTCCAATCTTGATTATGTAGGATCTTCCATTTGATTGCGCAAGATCTTTCCTTCCAACACTCGTCACCATCTTCGCCAACTCCGGCGCCGGAACGGTCTACGCCATCCATATCGTCACCGCGGTGAAGGTGTTCTACCAGAAGCACATCAGTTTCTCCATTTCGCTCATCGTTGTCATCACCACCCAGGTACTTACACCCAATAACCAATCAAATTCAAATAGTATGAAAGAGAAAAAAAATAGTAATTGAATTAATTGTTGAAATCTATTGAGTGTTGGTTTAATTGGATTGATGATTGGGTTTGAGTGGTAGGTTTTGGGGTTTGGATAGGCTGGCATATACAGAAGATATCTGGTGGAACCAGGGGCAATGTGGTGGCCGGCAAACTTGGTCCAAGTCTCTCTCTTCAGGCAAGTTTTATTTTTAATAATATCTATGCATTATAGCTAGCTAGGTGTGACCCTCAAAATTCGTAGTAATTTTATTTTGGGGTCGGATTAATAACTCTATTGATATTTGAATGTGGACATGAATTTAATTTTGATAAGAGCTATCTATTCTAAATTTTGAATTTGAAAATTTTAAAAAATAATTTACACATATATAAGTAGGGAGATGATCAAAGTATAACTAATATTAAGCGTATAACTAGGGAACAAATCTCAGCCATTAGATCAAAATGATCTTGTTCACTATATGAGTGATTTAGTTAAATATAAGAGTGATTTAGTTCACTACAGGAATGAGTGAATCAAAACACCATTATAGTGAAGGATTTAGTTCACTGTAAAGGAATTTTGGTTCACTCCTTCCTGTATTGAACTATATCACTCTCATAGTGAACTAAGTCGCTCTTATAGTGAACTAAATCCGTGATCTCTAGTTATGCATTTAAGTAGTGCTTTCCCTAGATCAGTACTCTATATAAGTATACTTTTTGTGATGATATGATGAGTTATTGCATTATTTCATACTACTATTAAATATCAGAAAACAGTTATCCTCAATGTGTGCCCGCCAATATGTATAATTGTTTTCTCACCTTGACGCATATATAGTCTTGTTTTGATATCATTGTTTTTTGGTATTATATGCTGTCATGTGACAAAATTAATAGATAGATAGATAGACGCAAGGTTTTGAATGTTTTTTTTGTACGCTATATGTTAAGGGTGAAGTTCCCTTAACACGATAACCGGTAGTCGCGGTTAGGATTGCAAAAGAAAGTAAAACACGATAAAAGGAAAATAAGATAATTTGATATTTCTTGAATGATGGAAAGGAATAACAAAGTCCCTATTTATAATGCTAAATACCCTGACTTAGGGAATAAGAAACTAATTATATGGGAAAGATATGCAAATCAATAACAAACTAAATAATAAGGTAGAGGGAATATTCATAGAGATATGCTCGTATCAACTTCCCCACGGTTGAAATCCACCTTGTCCTCAAAGTGGAAACCACGACACAATGAAGAGAGTCGAAAACAACAACTTAGGCGAGATATCTCCTCCTGGATCAAACGCATACTGAATAGTTGAAGGTCTCCCTTCATTATTCCCATAAAAATACACTGATGGATGACTCTTGTTGAAAATTAGACGGCTCCATTTGTTAACCAATTCTTGAGCAATTTTCCGGTTGCTTCTAGTCTCCTCATCCGGCTTAGACAAAAACATAATATCCTTTCCAAGGTCATTTTTCTTCAATTGTTCTCTTTGACCAGACTGATCCAAGCTAATTGGAAGATCAAAGAAAATCCTCATAATTGCAGCACGGACGTTGATGCTTGGTAACCTCCCACCAGGTAGTGGCTTGAGCCAGTTCTTCAGGGGAGTCAAAACTCCATGATCAGGTGGAGCTTCATCTTCTTCAACACACATATGCACAGATTTATCTTTTATAATCAAAATTGACTTCTCTTCCCCTACAGATTTCAATTCTCTCGCAATATCATCTTTCCGTGCTTCCAAATTTCCACCAAGTGGAGAGTTATCAAAGTCCATGACGAATAGGAGCTTCGATCCATAATCTCTTTCGCAGTCCAACAATGCCTCTTCCTCCTCAATTTGAACTAGATTAAGTAATCGATCAATTTGGAGTTTGTCAAGGCGTCTATGAATGCCCAACCACGACGTGTTGTTTTGCAGATGGATCAATCGTGCATCGGCGTCGAGCGATGTTGATCGATGGTTCATACCTGCGATATCCCTGACATGAGACGAATCACTCAATAATTTCAGCGATGCGTTGTCCACAACGGAACTACCAAAATCAATCTAGTTGATTCGAGAAGCATTCAATTGTCGCGAGCACTGAATCTCGATGCAACCTTGAACCGGTTTCTCATTGCGCGTGGAATCCGGACCGGACTTCTCCATTTGCTCAACCTTTCCAACTCCACCAAAACCAACAGAAGAATCGGGAATCTTCTCGGTAGAATCAGCAAAGCCTTCCTCTACTCGATCAGAATCAGGAATCAACGGCGGCTGGTAGGTATTTGGATGAGGCACCTGCGGATAATTTTGGTGTGGTAGGGCTGCTGTTAGCAGCGACTGCTGTGAGGAAAGTTGTGGTGGCTGGTGGTAGTCGTGTGACGGCAGGGGCTGAGTGTGGAAGTAGTGCTGCGGTGGCTGTCTGTAGACGAGCTGCTCCTGCTGCCATGGATCGGTGTAGGTCTGGGACGTCGGCTGCCTGTTGGGGTCAGTGTTGTGGAAGTAGGGTTGTGGCTGGTTGTCGAAGCAGGGTTCAACCGTTGTTTGCCACGGTGCCTGATATTGCAGCGGCGCAGTGGGCTAGTGCGTCCATGGTGGGTCCCAACAAGAATTTGGGTTTGCCTGCAGAAACGTGTAGGGCAGCGGTGGTTGCGGGTAGGGATGGAATGGCTGCACGGGCTGATGGAGGTCGTATTGGTGATGGGCATGTTGTTGTTCATCAAGCTTGTCCAATCTCTTGTTTAATATGTTGCAGAAAGCCATTATTCGGTCACATAGTGAAGACAAAATGGTTTCCTCATTGGGAGTCATGGATGAAGGATGAAGATGGAGGATGAGCACGAAATGAAAGCACCAATTGTTAAGGGTGAAGTTCCCTTAACACGATAAACGGTAGTCGCGGGAGCTTTGCCCGTTGATCAAATCAAGATTTAGGATTGCAAAAGAAAGTAAAACACGATAAAAGGAAAATAAGATAATTTGATATTTCTTGAATGATTGAAATGAATAACAAAGTCCTTATTTATAATGCTAAATACCCTGACTTAGGGAATAAGAAACTAATTATATTGGAAAGATATGCAAATTAATAACTAACTAAATAATAGGGTAGATGGAATATTCATAGAGATATGCACGGATCACCATATGAATATACATACATTATGATAGCTAGGCAGATATTTTTCTCCCAAATTAACTTTTATTTTTTGCCAAGCTAGTGAACATTTTGTTTATTTTGTGTAATTTTTTTTACTATAACTATTAGATCAAATTTTATTGGTTAGGTATTAAAATATGATATACTAATACTGTATTAAATTTTAAAGAACTTTATATATAATTAAAAATAATAAAATGATGATTTCACAAGACCAAGCACGGAATCCATATATATCCTATTTTTAAAACATTCATTTCGAGTGATATTTTTACATGAACGATCCCAAATGTTAGAAAAGTTGTAAAATAATTAAAACATGAATATTTAGGACTTTTTACCTTAGTGTAATGACTTCAAGCATTCAACCCCCAAAATGATGGAGGAATTGTTTTCTTCCAGGATCATAGTTAGCTAGCAGACAAGATATCTTTTTAGCCATCTTATTCTAAATTATTAACGTTAATGCCAAATATAACAACAAACTCGTCTAAATATAGTTTTAGTGACATTGAGAAATGTGTCACCAAATTTAGTTACACCTCAGATTCCCACATTTATAAGTACTTTTATTGCATATAAAAATATGTAAGTAAATGTTGGGTAAGTTTCTATTTTTATGATATGCACAATAATTACCCATCACAAAATGTCACAATCTTTGTTAGTGACGTGGACACATTTTTATGGTCAATCATGGGTAATATTGTGTAAGACGTGGAAGATATAATACGATATAAACAACATTTAGCAACTCAAACGATGTCATTTAATAGTAAATTATATCTTTAATTTTTACACATGTAAGTGATATGGCATCAATAAACTCAAACAATCAGGATGCTAGAATTTTTCGGAACTGAACAGTAGAGAAATATGATAAAGTTATATTATAGTTTGACAATTTTTTTTAAATTTATAGCATTGCTCAAAATTGACCAAACTTTGTAGTTTTTCGGAGTACTATTATTTAAAGAAACGTGTCTTTGCAGTTGGAAAAATTTATGAGTAAAAAAACAAGATTCATATTGTGACCGTAACTCTAAAACACGTACAAGTAGGGTGATGCATGTATACATGTACAACAGGGCACTGCACGAGAAAGACGAACGTGAGAAAGGGGTTTTTTCTTCTTTTGTTCTAGAACACACTTAACATTCCTCAAGTGTACTGAACTTTTTTTTTGTTCCGGGTTTGGGAGAGACGCATGACCCTCATGCGTCTCCTTTTAATGAAACGCATGACGGAGATGCGTCTTTTATAGAGACGCATGAGAGACATGCGTCGTTAAATTTTTAATTTTTTTCATTATTTTTTTTGAAAGACGCATAAGCGCCATGCGTCACAAGCAAAGACGCATAAGGGTCATGTGTCTTTCATTTTTTTATTTATTTTATTTATTTTATTTTAATTATTTTTAATAGTAAAATAAAATAAAAATAAAAATAAAAATAAAAAATGAAAGACGCATGATCCTCATGCGTCTTTGCCTGTGACGCATGACGCTTATGTGTCTTTCAAAAAAAATAAAGAAAAAAAATTAAAAATTTAACGACGCATGTCCCTCGTGCGTCTTTATAAAAGACGCATTTCCGTCATGCGTTTCATTAAAAGGAGACGCATGAGGGTCATGCGTCTCTCCCAAACCCGGAACAAAAAAAAAGTTCAGTACAAACACGGAATCTAAGTTCTATTCTAGAACAAAAAAAGAAAAAACCCTGAGAAAGGCGGAGTGAGCCGCACTCAGTTCTTCGTGATCGCTTTCATCTGCAGCTTCGCCTACTACATTTTCCCCGGCTATATCTTCCAAATGCTCACCTCCATCTCTGGATCTTCCCCCAGTCCGTCTTCGTTCAGCAGCTGGGCTCCGGCCTCGGCATCGCCGCCGTGGGCCTGGACTGGTCCAGAATCTCCTCCTACCTCGCCCGCCCCTGGTTCGCCACCGCCAACGTCGCCGCCTGCTTCTTCATCATCATGTACGTCGTCACTCCCATCAGCTACTGGTGCAACATCTACCACGCCAAGGTCTTCCCCATCTTCTCCAACGACCTCTTCACCGACTCCGGCCAGATCTACAACATCTCCTCCATCATCGACTCCAATTTCCACTTCGACAACGACGCCTACCAGCGCCAGGGCCACCTCCATCTCAGCACGTTCTTCGTCATGACTTACGGCGTTGGCTTCGCCGCTCTCAGCGCCACCATCGTCCACGTCATTCTCTTCCACAGAAGGTACGTTTAGATAGCCAAATTCTGGCACGTCTCATGCTTTGCTTTTCAAAATCTTAAATTGAAATCCGTCTCATGCTTTTCAAAATCTTAAATTGAAATCACGAAAAGATGAAAATTTTGCAATTATCCCTTCCACCTCGTTTTTGTGAAAATATGTGATGGCGTGGTAATTAACCGGTTTTAAGCAGGTGGAAGTGTTATGAGTATGTTAACTCACTTATTTAGAGTGATACATTTAAAATTGACCAACACATTATCGCGTATTTCACCAGAAATGAGACGGATGAGATAATTCTGAAATTTTCTTCTTTCAAGATTCAATTTTTGAAGCCCGGAACTGACCAAAATTAGTACTACTATTATTATTTTATCTATTACCTATTTCGACTAATCTTTAACAGTAAGCACCTATTTAGACCATCTCAAGATTGATTTCGGATGGTGCAGGGAAATATGGGAACAGAGCAAATCGAGTTTCAATGAGAAGGAAAAAGACATACACACGAAGCTGATGAGCAAATACAGACAAGTACCAGAGTCGTGGTTTTGGTGCATTCTTGTCGGGAATGTCACACACACTTACTTGAAAACGAACAAGAGAGCTCATGAAGAAGAAAGCAAAGTTGGAGAATTCCATAAATATCGAGCTGAAGATTTTTACTGTTTCATTACTTATCTTGTAATGTCAATACAAACTGATTATATAGCTAGACTAAGAAGGATCTAGAATCCATTCCTAATCTATTGTACAATCCTATCACAGCTCTTAATCATAACAGAATTCATTAATCTTTCTTCTTCATAATTCCTCTCAATGCCACGTCTCTTCATGAGTCTTTGTGGTCCTCAATCTTGCCTGGTGAAAGAGCAGCGGATCCTTCATCAATGCTAGCTGGCATATGTACTGAGCCGATCATCTCTCGTGCTCCAGTTGATCTCACGTGATCACCAGCTGCATTCAATTCATGCATTTGAACGTTGCATGAAACCTTAGCAACATCTTTGGTTTCTTCCTTGCTAGGTTCTCTAACATCTCCCCTCAATCCGAGTGAGGCTAAGGAAACCACTCCAAGTTTGGTTCTAAGCTTCACAAAGGATTGCTTACTTAAAGGCTTTGTGAATATGTCGGCTATCTGGTCTGCAGTTGGAACATGTCTTAAATCCAGTTCCTTTGCAAGCACTTTATCTCTCACAAAATGAATATCCAATCACTAGACTATTATTTCTCTTGATTTTCAACTCATCAAGTAATGAACTCAACCTTGTCACTTCTGAAGCAGCCAATGCAAGGCTTCTGTACTCAGCCCCAGTGCTTGATCTTGCCACAACACCTTGCTTTTTGACACACCAAGAGATCAGATTCTTTCCATAATGTGTGCAGATTCCACTGACAGATCATCTGTCATCTAAATCCAAGGCCCAATCTGAGTCAGAAAAACCAGAAACAAAACCATTGGACGCGGGGCTGGCGTTCATGGGGGTGTTGTTGTATCTGTGTTTGGGGCTGGAGGATGTTGGGATAGAGTGGTGAGGGAATAACCTCGACGGCTGCCTCTACGGCTCCCGGGGTTATTGTACAAGGTTGTCCTGTTGTGTCCTAGCCGTGGATCAACAATTCATCAGTTATTTTGTACAACCAAATATGAACGGTGGTTGTTCTTGTTCATATTGCTTCATTCGTTGAGCTTCCCGCACGAGGTAGGGTAATGTTACATGATGATATTTGAATGAAATTGAATTGGTTACCATCTTCAGTTCTTGCATCAGGCTAATTAATCTTGTACTGTTTCATTTGTGACAGATAAAAAAAATCTCATTATGGGAATCTAAATCTTATATTCTCCTAAAAGGAAAAACAAAACTAATTTTATAGCAACTGAGAAATAATCTAGTTTTAGCTGTATTTCCACAGGCATAGTTGGATATGGATAAATAATGACAAGAAAATATGTAAAGTAACTATACCAATAATCGCATCATTAACGCGCGCCAACACACTGTTTAATGGAGTAGTACTTAATTCAAGTTCAATGTATTATTATGGTCTGGACTCACTACTATACACATGTTAATGTTATGTTAAATTCTCATTTTTGTCTTTCTGGGGTAAAAATTACATGTAAATCTCAAATCTCGGTGATGCTCTGTTGTATACATTGAAATAACGAAAGGTAAAAGTTTTAAATATGTTTAAAATCTTTTGCGGAGCAATAATTTGATAGTTTGATTTTATATTGCATTACCTTCAAAATCTATTGCTGTCGGTGCTGGATATATAAATGATTAACCTAATAAAAGCATCCCTAACGACCCGTGCATAATTTTACTGGTAGAAGATTTAATAGAAGAGAGTTAGAATTACTGAGTGATGGAATATAGTGGAACTCACGTTATCAATAATTCGGTAGTATTGTCAAATTTATATCACCAATTAAGTCGCGGGGAATTAAAATAGTATTTTATACACCAGCATTTAATTATTTTGTAAGTGTGTTAACTTAAAGTAAGCAAAAATGTAGATTAATATGCTCTTTTACAGAAAAAATGCAAATTATTATATGCGTATTTGACTATTTGTCATTGTTGTTGAGAGCACTAGCAACGGTGACCTATCTTAGAGTCTATCTTCATTTTTTTCTGCCACGTCAGCAGGCTCAGCTCAAAGCATATCTCCCTGCAATGAGAGATCTCATAGCCTATCTCAGAGCCCATATTTTTTCCATATCCTTACTATTTTATATTTTTCACTTTTAATTTAGTGTGATATAAAATAATATAGAATAACAAGAAATGGAGAAAACTCAGTAAAAAACAAATTTCATTAAAAAGAAGAGTGAACTGCATCAAAAGGCCCTAACTTTTCGCTGTGTAACAGCAGAGGCCCCTAACTTTTAAAAATCCCACCAGAGGGATCTAACAAAATATGTAATCACAAATCGTGTTTTTTCGGACCATAACAACCTCAGGGCTTGGAAGGGCAAAACCGCCCTTTTGTATGGCCGCCACTGCTGCATGCACTGTTGATGGGACCTGCGAAAGTAATTGATGTGACAGCAAAGCATGGTTCTTGTCCCCTATTATTTTCCCAAGCTCAGACCTGCATTGTAATTTATTAAGCCGAAGTTTAGTTTCATTTCACCCGCAATTTTTTGTTTTCATTTCATATTTATTTGACTCAGTTCAATTATTTTCGAAACCATTGATTATTCAATTCCCTTTTTAATGTTATATGGCATTGTTGTTGACAAATTGTTAGGATAAGATCATCTATTAATATGGTACAGTATAATAAAGTTGACTAATGAAATTTAAATAAATCATAGTAATAAAAATAAAATAAGCATTTGTCCTTATTTACATTTTTTATTAAATGGTACGTTTTCCACTTTAATGTAGTACTAGTAGCTTTTAAAAGCACAAATAACTTTTTGAATATATACTTACTATTTTAACATGGGAATTGCAGCATTAAAAATATAAATATTATGAATCCAAATCAATTTTTATAAAAATTAAAAGGGATACTGTGGCACAACATCCCATCGGACTTTCATCTTCATACGTGACTAAAATCCTATTCTTCTGCTGGGCACATTTGTTTGCTCCAATAAAAGTAGTTCACTTTTATATTTTATTTTATTTTTTTAATTATGTATTTCTATTTTTGATAATTTTCTTTCTTTTACCAATTGACCATTTTCCAGAGTAATACTTCACTCACACTTTTTTTCATATCTGTCCCATATTATAAATTTCACATTAGAACTTACAGCACACGTCTTCCAAATTCTTTATTTTTTAGAAATTGGAATAAGTATTTATCTTGGTTATGTCCGTTGTTTAATTTGCAAAATAAATTGATAACAAGCCCATGTTATTTTCTCGATGAGAAAGGACCGCACAGAGTTTATTTAACATAATCGAAATTCAGAGCCATTAATTCTATATGGAGTACTACATCATTACCTAACTTCCTCCAATGTAAAAGCCACAGTACGTTTGCATTTATACCAAACGGCTACATCAATTAGGAGAATGGAATTATGAAGACTATACTGTTTGACAAGACAGCCCCTGCACATGCAGACTATGTGCAGGCATAGGGAGCAAGTGTAGTACGTAAAAGGTCTAAACTGCCCTTCAACCTATTTGGGCATTTTCGTCCGAAAAATGACAAAATATACACGTTTTGTGATTACATATTTTGTTAGATCCATCTGGTGAGATTTTTAAAAGTTAGGGGCATCTGCTGTTATACAGCGAAAAGTTAGGGCCTTTTGTTGCAGTTCACTCTAAAAAGAAAACATCTTACGTCTAAAAAAATTATAGAACAAAACAAATTAAAACATTGATAAAAATATTGTAAACATTGAGACTATAGAGAAGTAAAATGTACAGTGCGATAAAATAAAATAGGATAAATGTGAATAATTGGTGGGGAATTAGGTACATATAAGAAATAAAAAATGAATAAAGTTAAAAAATAAAAAAATAAAAGGAATAGATTGGCTACGCCGATCTATCGATCTTTGGGAGGAGCTCATGATAAGTGGAGAAAGGCCCTTGCTCCACAATAGAGGCCTCTCAAGAGCCGATGGGGGAGCCGATTGCTCTGCCCTTGCGATCGGCTCTCATTGCCAATGCTATAAAAATTCCATTTTGTAAGTAAAAGATATATATAAACTGTGTTTCCTTTGTCAATAGTTTCTGGTGTCCCAGGCCATCATTAATGTAGAACTTTACAAAATTTATTAGTAGTATAAAATAGTAAACTTTAAAGAAACGAAAAAAAGAAAAGAAATATTAGTACTCCTACTAAATAAAAAGCGACACATTTTTTTCGATATGAAGAATTTGAAACATAAAAATAATAGTAAAAAATGTATCCTTTTCATTTATCCAATAAAGTTTAAAATATACACACAAAACAAAGTCGTGTGCCGACAACTCTCTCAAGCTCAACCCTTTTGAAAGAATCGATCCGTTTCATACAGAGTAAAAACAGAATCAAATTACATCACCAAAAATTGAATTATAAACATAATAAACAGAAAAATCAGTACTGTAAACTAGTAAAATTATATCCTCTCTACATAATAAGCGCAATGACAGCAGGCAACAAAACGGCAGCCATCATCAAAGCCGGAATCTGAAGCAACGGGGCGGCGGCCGAAGCGCCTTGGACCGGAATGGCGCCGAAAACCGTTGGATAGGCGGGCGCCGAAGCGGCCGGACCGGAAGCCGGCTCATCGTCCTCCACAAAGGATCCATTCCCAGAAACAAATATATGAAGCTTCTGAGATTTAGCACAGTGGCCATCGGCGCCGCTCGTGAAGTAGAAATTTCCGGCTCTGGTAATGTTGAAAAGGGAGTTGCCATTATTCATGTACAAGATCGGATCTTTGAGGTTGCAGCTCTCGTATGAAGCCTTTGTCACTTGGATCACCGAATCTTGGCTTGGTGGGTACAAGAAAACTGCACAATCATTAAACACATCACATCTAGAATTGAGTTGAGAGAGAGTTATATGTATGTATGATGTATGTGTGCTTACAGATAGAGTCTCCAATCTTGAGTCCATGGTACTTGGTGGCCCAGTTGATGTAGAGTTTGGGGTTGGAGGAAGAGGGAATGCTCCAAGCAGCTAAGCCTCCAACTTGGTAAATGCTGCAAAGTACTTTGGATTGGATTGAGAGGAAGAGCACAATGAGGGTGCAAAAAAGATTTGATTTTGGAGAGGCCATGCTTTTTCCTCTCTCAAATCTTGAGTTTCAGACAAATCTAATAAGAAGATGATATAGTAGGAGTATATAAATGTAGGCTGCCAGATGGAATTTGACTGTAAATAGGCAAAAGGGGTAATGGTGAATTGACTGTAATAGCCCTTAAAACATGAAATGACTGTAGTTAGATCTTCAAAGAGCATTTTTGTCTTGTCCAATTCGTAAGTAAATGTTACAGAGGAAAGGATAAAACACAAGTGGTTTTACATTCGTTTTATTAATTTTGGAGGAGAATCTTAATTTTTCAAGTGGTGGAGGAGAAATATAAGTCAATTATTTGAAAAAGAGCTGGCACGTGGTACAGTTGGATGTTGGAGAAACTAGATGCATCTTAACATGCCTAGCACATATTCATATTGCAGACAGAATTGGTCATTATATTCTGTCACTTATTCACTCTGCATATGCAAGTATAACATGAATTCATAAATATGTGCGACAACCGACAAGCTTATCTTTTATGATGCAAGATTTAACTAGGACGAAACCAAAAGGTGTAACCTTTAATTTCAATGGTCTTCATTTTAATTCACTGGATAGTTTCGGATTAACTAGATATGATTTTAATACATTAACTAAAGTGACTAGTGAGTACCCTTCCTAATTTCCTACTAGTATTATTTTGCACCGACCTTGAATCTCCTTCCGAAACTATCCAGTGATATAAATATCCTTTTACACCTAAATTCTTCATAATCATGTTAAATATAACTTGTATGTATGTATCCGATTTACTAACATTTAGCTAGTACCAAAGACAAAAGAGAAATAACTTAGTACGATAAGATACAATATTGCTAGTTATTATTTAGATTCATCATAGCAAGACAAGCTCAGAAGCACGTATATGGGGTGTTGTAGAGGATGAAAATAAAGAGAAGAAATGGGGTGTGTTGGTGGAGTGCAAATAGCTCTCTCTCTATATATACCAGCATATAATGTTACAAATTATATATTCACAGAATTACAGTAAATGCACCTCTGGTTTTTCTTCTAATCTCAAATAATACACATTGGCTTCAACACACCACCACCTACTTTCCATTCCCACCAACCAAATAAATCAACTCAACTCATTACCTTCTCATTATTCTCTTTTAATCCTCAATCAAACAAGGTGCTGGAATCTTTTTTAACTCTCTTATTCAACACACAACCCATCATTCCAGATACACCCAACAACATCTTGCGTTTGCTTCTACATTTTCACCCTGAAATCAAGCCAATGCTTACATTACAGAAGCACTTACGTGACCCCGTAAATCATTATCATCTCAAATTTTACGTTTACCTGAATTCTCAAGGTGCGATGAATGAACAAAAACATTAATATACATTCCCAAAATCATGAATCTCCTCCCCGTCTATCTTCATCCTCTTCGTGTGTTGGCACTGCATTTAGTCTTTGTTGCAACTGCAAGCAGTGAAAAAGCACAGCCATCAAATTAAATGCCGTAGCGAGACTCTGAAGTCTAATACTCTAAAGTTGCAAGACATAGCACTATCTCTGCGTGCAAGAATAACTCACTTGCATGTATTTAAGCCTTTCCAAAGTTAATTCATCCGTCAAGCTATTCATCCTGCAGGTGAACAGAAAGAGTGTTTTGAGTGTCTTGAAATGTAAGGGGTGATTGGTTAGAAAATTTGCTTGGTAGTACAGATTGATTCCTTCGACTGTTTTCAAGTGTGAGGGTGATTCCCCCACTACCATCACTCTCATGAGTCACTCACATTCACAAGCCAAGTAACCACCCCCACCCAAAAGATGATCATTGTAGCTCTATATGAGTTAAGTTACAACAAACCTAGCTTGAAGTTCAGATATCTTCATCAGCAGCATTTTTTCCCTTTCAGAAACTATAGATTCAGCCTGTAAAAATTGTGATAAGTATCAGAAGTACGCACCAGTACAAACTCATATCAACATGTTGTAGACATTTATCTATATTAGAATTTCATGTGAAAACAAGCAACGATACTCCAAACCACGGCAACCTCCTTTTGTAATATACTATTCAAAAAACAAAGCAAGAAAGTCTTCTAGGTCAAACAACAAACTAATGAATAGATTAATGATTTTTTTACAGTGCAATATATTGGCATATAGTTATATCCTGCAGATATAGGTAGGTCCCTGGAAAATGATTTCACAAAAACATTTTCATTCTACTATTCTAGAAGGAAGTCAACATATCCTGAAAAACAAAGACAGATATTGCCTACAGTTCTTCGTGCACAATCTTAACCAATTTAGGAATACTTTACAAATTCATGATAAGATGAAAAGTTCGGCCAAATGATAAAAATTATCAGCAAGTGTACTTACACTGCCATTAGTATCTGCAGCACGAGGTAAAGGAGGTAGTTTCCCATTTTGAGGAGCTGGAAAAGGAAATTTCAACCAAATAAATACATGACCATTCAGCCATATGCTAAAATACAGAAACAACGCACCATTTTCAACATCCACTGTTTGCAAGCTACTTAACAAATTCACGATAAGATCCTGGAATTGAGATAGAGAAATGAGATCCAAGTTATAAAAAATAAAAAAACAAAGGAGGTTGCCATCTTGCTGATGTAATCCATGATGAATGAATTTTGAAAACTATCATACCTGCTGAACTGATGTTTGTTGGAAGAGATTTTGAAGGTGATGTATCAGAACTGAGGCAAGTCCATTACTGTTACTGATTTCTTTGGGTGGCTGGCTTTGGGGCTGAATGGAAAGAACATTAGAAAGACCGTTAGTTTGGAATCAAATATTCAGTTAGATGCAGTACTTTATATATCAATAGATACAAGAAGCATACACACCATTTGTTTGGAATCAAATATCCAGTTTCCTACGCTAGCAGACTTCCTTAGTGGTGACCCCTGAGAATCACATGAACAGCGAGTTATATGATGAAAAACCACCACCATCTTTTAAAAGAACCAAGGTGGCTCTGTCCTTTCTCACCTGAGAATTTCGTCGAGAGACTGTGGATAACGGAATATCCTAGTAATTGTGTTAGGTTAGAGACAATCATGAGAAACAATTTAGTAAGAGTCATGAAAACGAATCTACTACTTAAATGAGCTATACCTTCACAAGATCTACATTTTCGGAGGTTACGGAGAACCGCCCTTTTATTTGTACCAAGTTCGTTTTTGATTTGTCCTCCAACGTGTCTTTGAACCCTGGAAACAAAGAAGACGATGTAATGTCCTTCCAAGAAATCTATCCAAGCATAGCTATATGAAATTATGCATGCTACTTAAATGTACCTCCTGAAGATTTGATTGGAGCTGATAAACTGTTTGCTGAAGCTCGGTTTGGAAGGTTTAGTGGACCACTAAAACTGGGTGCTCTTCGCACTTGCTGAGACTTCTCAGCCACTAGGTGGTTATCATTCTCATACCTAATGAACACATTTTGCATTTACCAATGAAATTAAGGTGGGGGAATTCTCGTGCTGAATTGCAGACGGCCAGACGCTAGGAAATAACTATACAGATACAACACAGCTTTCATAATTTGCACAGGGAAAATATATAAATTTAATTTGCTCAGTGAGTAAATATCATGAGTAAATTAATCCATGTTCTGCATGCTCTTCACAGCATGATTTATAGCATTACACTAGAAAATGCATTTACTAAACAATGTGCAAAGTTCTTAATGTATTTATCCCAACATCAAGAAGTAAGAAGCCATTCGTCAAGTTAAAGTAGTTGAAACTATATCTCGACAGATAAGAAATTCAAACAGAAAATGGTCCAATAAAGTTATCCAGAGACAGCACACAGTCAAGTTACTCAGAGAGCATTCCCAATTTTATTAGTACAATTAGTATGAAAGGAGATCATGCGGATGAAGACAAATGAAATGTTCATTTTACCGACATAGTAAAACAGAAGGAAGAACCATCAAAGACAACAGACTGCAGGTGTATAGAGATCAAACTATCAACTTCACAGCTACAACTAGAATGGCCAGTCACAGTAAAGAATGAGAATAGATATCAAATTCATGTAAAGAGCATTTAAGTAGTTTAAGTATCAAGCTAGCCATGATGTTCTAACTAGACTAGAAAGAATTAAGGTGATAATCACTCATCAATATCTCATCAAGTTTAGATAACACACAATTTGCTGCACAAGCATAGCAAGAGTAAGATGAGGCAGAAAAAAATTATATAAACCTTTCAAAGTTGCGAGCTCTTTCTGATTGTGAATTACTTAGCACCATACCAGGCACAAGTGGTCCACTTTGAGTTTGACGGGCTCTGCCTGTCTGATTTCTAGTCTTAGCTTGCACTCCTTTCTCTACCAGTGATGCTGGAAGTTCAGATTTTGATTCACTCTTCTTTGTATCAGTTTTTGCATTGTTGTCAAACTCTTTCATGTCACTTTCAGATGTCTGTCCCTTATTTGTCTGGCTCTCAACTATAAGCACCTCATCACCATTTATCCTCTCACTGGAGATGAAAGGAGACACAGCATGAAAATCATTTAGACTAATAGGGGCATAAGTTCATAATATAGTCAAAGCATTTCTTCATACACATCAAAACAGAAACAAAAAATTGCAGACAAATACAAGGCAACAACTATAATTGTGTTGCATAAAGATGGAACAAATTTTTTCTAGGTTACCTGCCAATATTGTGGACTACTGGTTTTGGTACAGAATCAGATGCACTCTACGAACAAGCAATAAGAATTTTGTTACATACTTTCTTCACTTTGTAGCTAAAGAATTAAGTATAGCTACATGTATACAACAGAAACAGAAATATTGAAAACAATGACAGGTCTCCATAAAAAGTAAACAATTATTAAAACAACCTTTTGGTTCATATTAAATTTTATACAGTCTTCTTCTCGGATTTCTTTTATTTCATCCTCGTCTTGCAACTGCCAAGAATAAAACAGCCCATAGGATCACTTCCACTGTTCACAATTATTCCATACTGATGATCGAGCATAAATAAAACTTCTCTCAACATACCAAAGATGCTTGAAACTTCAAATCTTCAACATCAAAGTTCCAAGCACTTACTCCTCGCTGGTACTCACTCTGAAAGAGAATCAAATCTATTCAACCAAGGGAAGAAAAACTACAACAAGAACAAATGCACACATCACAAAACACAGGGAATGTGGTATATATTTTTATAATCCTGAGCAATGTGTTTAAACAGAAAATTCTGCATTTCCAACAGTACTAAAATAAAGAAACAAATAAAGATGGGACCCCATAGTTAGCAACTTCCCATCAAAGATGAAAATGCTAATGAAAGAAAAAGTGCAGCAGCCGGCATTTAGGTATACGTCTAAGTAGACAATACGAATGGACCCTATTTTTTTTAATGAGCAACGGGGGTATAGAAGTTCTCTATAATCTTTCACATGTTGGCCTTGTTAAAGGCAAACAGCATTAGAAGCATTAGATCAACAGGAGAAAAGAGAAGTGTCGCATAGCAGTAAATCTTTCGCTAGCATAAAACAGAAAATGAAATAGAAGAACTATAGGATCTGGTGCATTTCAAACCTGAGATATAGCTTCCTGTTCAGCTGAAGGCATTTTTTTCAGAGCAAGTTGTGCAGCATCTTTGATCTACGAGCAATTCAAAACAATATCAGCATTTCTACAAAAAAGTTACTTCTGAACCCTGCTGGTTTCCACGAACAGGTTATACCTGGAGATCTTTCACACGCTTCCATAGTGGTGGCAGGTCAACAAACAACTTTTTAACAATGAGTTCAGGAGGCTTTGCATTCTTGAAAAAGGAGTGTTTTAACAACTTTTCTGCAGTTGGTCTCTTTGTTTGATCTTTCACCAAGCACATAGCAACCATTTCTTTGAAGGACTATCAAAAACCAAATGAAACTAATAATGAACATTGGTAATAATAATTTAGAGGCCAGACAGTGTTCAGTGAACATGGTACACCTGGAAATATCATGAATACCTTAGAGAACCTCTTATCACGATCGTAATCAAGTCCAGGTGGTGCATTTTGTATGGTCATCAACAAAACCTATTGGAGAGTGGAGGCAAATATCATGAAGTGTTTAGGACAGTATATCCAGAAAAAGTGCTCTTATGTAGACATGTACCTTCATTGGGGGATATTTGGAAAATGGTGCATGTCCATGGGCCAACTCCAGTGCAGTTATTCCAAATGACCAAATGTCAGCCCTGTACGTTTAAGAATACTATGAATCATGCACAAAAAGAATCAGCATCTATAACTGCTAGCAACTATGATGGGGAACTGAGAAATGTGAATACAAGGTAAGCATGGACATAAAATGATAAAATTACTTGGAGTTTGAGTGACATCTAAAGTGAGTAATGTTCTTAGAGGAATAGATTAACTAGAGTTTCAATTCAACTTTAGCCCTTCGAATAGACATTTTCAGACTTCAGATGCCATATCAAAATCATGCAGTGATGATCACACCAGCGTAGCTTACCTATACCTCAGATAAAAAAAACTAATTTCCCAGTATAGCGTCTAGAAGATATCAATAATAAATATCCAAATCGCAATCTATGAGACTATAATAAACTTATATGATGCATTCACAAACACCCTTTGTATGCCAGCAAATTGTATGCATGCACAAAACACTTCTTATTATAGAACCACAAGACAGTACAAGAATATGAAGTAACCCACTTGAAATCATATCCAGTTCCTGGCTGCAACACTTCCGGGGCCATCCTGCAAAATGAATTAAAAGTGACGGATTAAAGCAGTTGGTATCAAAAGAGAGTGTGGGTGAGAAGTGAAAGATATGTATAGTAAAATGTAAATGGATATTGGATACTGATGGTGATAGTTTGGTATGTGTGTTTCAATGTGTGTGTGTGAGAGAGAGAGAGAGAGACGCACCAGCATGGAGTGCCTACAAAGGTATTCCTTGAACGTTGTCTATCACCTCTGTCAAACATGCAGGCTGAAACACCAAAATCAGCAAGCTTCACCTCACCATCAGTATCCATCAATATATTTCCAGCCTGTATAGAGACGTTAAACAGAAAATAAAGTAATTTACTTAATGCATACTGTCCGGGGACAAGTCCAGTGTCTGATCTATCTAGTTTTAAACATGCAACATCAATTAACCTTAACGTCACGGTGAATATGGCCGTGATGATGAAGGTACTCCAAAGCTTTCAAAGTTTCTTTCAGGATAGATCCAATGGCAGATTCTTCAAATCCTTCTTGATATGCTATCTTCATGAGATGCAGGCAAGAACCCTCAGCCATAAAAGGCATTACCACCCAAAGGTTGCGGTCAACAACAAATGAACAAAAAGCTTTTATGACATTAGGATGATCTATTAAACTCATTGTTTGAGCTTCCCTGCGAATATCATCCTGCAGGTAAGATAACACTATTCAACTGAATGTCCAGCCCAACCACATCCACTAATCATAACAGAACAAATAAGCTAAATTAATTGGTTGAAATATTCTTATGCTTTGAAACCAGTATCCAAGGAAAGAACTTTCTACCAAAGAAAGCTACAATTCACAGGAATACCACAAGTTGCATAACACTATCAATCCTGATGTCGAAAAAAACAAAAAAAATAAACATAAATAAAACCAGTTAACAACTACTTCCCCATAACATGTGTCATAAAGCCAAACAGGGTAACTAGAAAGAAATAACTTGTGATTATCAAGGAGTTCAGAAGGTATCGCACTGAACTCATTGCAATCTTCTTGGCTAATAATAAAAAAGAGCTTACAGGTAAGATATCAAGAGTAACCATATAAAATCTGAGTCAACCAAGATAGTTAGATTAAATTTCTCTGCATGCAATTCATCGCTGGTAGTAAACTCCTACAAGGCAACAAATCTCTGAAGTGTCAAGTCATCGACAAAAGATAATTATACAGATTCCTTTCATACATTTTGAGAAAGGGGCATTAATAATTCTTACATTGTGCCATAAGGTATTCAATGCCTCTACATTATAAAAAGGTAGCAGATGACCAACAGTAGATCCAGATAATTGATCTTTTGCTGATATATTCTTGAGTTTTTATCACATTCTAGGGGTTAAGATATCTTAAATGGACCCAAAAAGAGAGAGAAATAAGTTAAATAACGATTGCCAATTATGTAAGACATAGGAAGTATGCTATATCTAACAGGGACACAATCTGAAGCTGTAGCATTTATGTCAACCTAATAGCACATTGAAATGAGAAAAATGAGGCTTAATTTTGAACAAAGAAGGTTTAGCAGAAAGACAACATATTTGTATTGATGCTAATAAGCCAACATATTTGTATTGATAGTTTGATACTAATAAAACAACACCAAACAGTAGCTTTATGATCATATATTTATCAATAAGTTCTAGAGTAAATAGTATGACTACATTCTTGGGGAAATTAATTAGTCATTCTACCAGTTATACGTAAACAATCCATTAACACTAGCTGATTATCATTAAGGATTTTCCCAGTCGGGTTAGATGCACTCTTTCTCAATAAGCCATTCCTCAAAATTCTCGATATCTGAATATTCATTTCATTAATTCGTTCTTATAAGTTAACTCAGCAACAGTGTCTCAAATCAAAGAACAATCTTATTTGATGCTGCTCAAACTAAACCTAGCTGATAAAGCTACCCTTCGTTGCACTGTATTTCCTTCGAAGTCAATGCAATTTGCATTATGATAACAGTTAATCCCAAAGCAGTACACAACAAGACCTGATCGTGTTCTCTAGGAATCAATAAAAGTGCTTAAAATCACATATTTGATGATAAGCCGCTAACTCACTTAACCTATAAACATAAAGAAGCCAAATTGCACAACAGAATTCAAATTCGAACCAATTCAAAGCTTCAAATTTCAAAGATTCGCCCTCTAAACTCTATCTAGCTCCATTTAAACAATTTCACACCATCACTCAATGCACCGAGATCTCAAACTGCAGACGCATTGAAATTTTCCAAGCAACAACGAAAATGCACCCCAACTAGATCAGAAGTCACCTTACACAAAACCAATGAAGTTAAATCCCCAAGTCACGCGGATTCAAAGCAAATTGACAGAAGCGTAATACAAATAGAGGAAAAGAATATATTGAACAAACCAGATTGCTATGGCATCGATCGAGATCCAAGCACTTAACCGCCACCACTTCATTGTAAGGCAAATAGATCGCTCTGAAAACAGTAGCACTGGCGCCGTATCCGACCTCTTCTAGAAGATTGTAATCATTCGAATTCGCCGAGTAAGACTTCCCCATTTCTCTCACGCTGCCGCTGACGAAACCATCAATCAATCGAAATCTTCCAGCTTCGATTCCACCAAAATTAGAAAACAAGTTAGCTTTTAATTATGATTTCTCTTGGTCTTTTCGATTCTTTGATACTGAATTATGAGAGAATCCAGAGATGCAGTGAGAGTCTATAGATATGGACTGGGTTGAAGTCTGCAGAAATGTTCTACTTTTGTGCCTCTCTCTCTCCTCTTTCTAGTCCACTGTGTTAAAATGTTAATACTCTTATTTATTGCTGCTTAATTTTACGTATCGATATATAGCATACTTACTAAATAAGTTATGGTGTATTTATTTTTATTCTTGTAATCATATGGTACTAGTAATTATTCGTATAAGCTGAATTATGCACCTGTTGACTGCAACGCTGAGGGCAGAATCGTCTGAAACGATGTGCATTGTGTTTCCTGTGACCAATGCATAGCCTGGTTGTACCTTCAACTAAGCCTTGCCAATGCCAGCTTACTACAATGATTTTATTTCAAACAAGAAATTGCCAAATTGACGAAGTTGTAGTACAATGTTTTCGTTTTGAAGGTAGGAGAATCGTTGTATATTGAGAATATCCATGATAAAACTTCTTTGGGCATTTGGCCGTGGATTCAGAGTTGTTGTTATGATTTTTCGTTTCCTTCAAAACAAGCTTTCTAAAAATTAAATGATTTAAGAAAAATATTCAAAAAAAGAATAAAATCATAACTCGATGTTCGTTGTGATATTTTAAAGGCATTTTGGTTCTTTCGGATGAATTGGGGATTGATTTTCAAATTTGGCGGCCTTATTTATGAGTGAGTTGTATAATTTTGTGTTGGTATTGTCTTGATGGTTCGTTTTTGTAAGTTTTCGTTAAGACTATTTTCTTGGATTGCATTGTTTTGTATTTTAGCTAGGTTTTTTTTTTACACATAGACACACACATCGGAGTTTGTGATACATTCGGCAAGTGAGCTAACCCTGACACACTGCCCCTCATGGCTCGAAGACTAGCCCTGACACACGCAGCCGCGCACCAGCCTGTGAGCAAGCCCCTCCTCAGGCTCGTTCTCTAGCCCCCGTTCGACGGGTCCGGGGAAGCCGAGGTCGGGACCGTAAATTCTCGCCATCAAGCGGGTCGTGGTCTGCAAGCTTGCCAAGCCCAAAGGCCCACAGGGAAAATGAATCCCAAGTTGTGTCATCCAGGATTCGAACTCATGACCTCCTGGATGAGCGGTATCCTTGCCTCCCTTCTCAACCAGTTGAGCTAGGAGGCTTGGATTGTTTTTTAGCTAGGTTGTGTCTTTCCTTTTTAGCTGATTGTCCGTTTGAGTTTGTTTTACACTTTTCTCTGTATTAGATTTCGATTCGCCTCTTTTTAGACTTAAGCATTTTTTTTATAAAAAATAAAGGGTATGAGAAGCTTTTTAAATTGTTGTGGAATTTTTTTTCTGCTTAATCTTCATTCATGTATTAATATACGTTTTCCGTCCTAAAATAATAAGCTAGTGGGTTATCCCTCAAAATCAAACCACGTTTAAATATAGAAGGTTTTCAACAAATAATAATTTTACACATCATTTATATGGACCCCACAATCGACTAACACTTCTTCTACTGTCTTTTCTCATTTCTCTTACTTACCAATTGTACGTTAAGACAAGTGTCATTTACAAGTTTGTCTATTTTTCGAGAATGAAGAGAGTTTGTGTATTATATGAGTTAAAATGCATAACTAAGACCAATCCTACACCATAGATGTACTTCAATACATAACTAAAACCAATCCTACACAATTAGATGTTAAAATGAGTGTATGAGATTAAATATCACAAATTTCAATAATAGTACTCTCTTTGTTCGCCATTAGAAGTCACAGTTTAACATTTTAGTCCATTCGGCATTTCGAGTCTTAGTTCATTTTTATTATAAATCGAGGGATATAAAATTTCGTCATCCTATCATTGTCGGAACATCTACAACTGAGATCTCGTTAGAATCATTATAAAATTATCTTTAATTTAATGTATATTTTACGAAAAAATCAGTTAAATTAGAGAATTACGTAGTATTTAAAAGTTAGAAAAAGAGAGATTTAAATAGAAGAGAGAATAAATATAAAAATACGAAGGAGAGTGAACAAATGTTTTTGCCAAACTAACTCGATTAGCTTAAGATAGACAAAAAAGGATAGACCAAAAAATACGACCCAAGTAATTGAAAAGGAGAGATGTGTTGAGAAAGGGTTTGATTTTTCCAAATAGGATTCACTTTACTCCACTTTATAGTGGTGACCAAGTGTTTTAAGAGATGTTTAGCAAATGTTGTAGGTGCTCCCTTTCTACTTGAAAGGGAGTATAATTTCACGACGGAGCATAATTCAAGATGGGGGACAATGAGATTTCGCTTCTTAACCTCAATTCCTAAACGAAGAAGATGATGTCGCATCGCCATCTTTTGAATTTGGTTATAAAAAAGAAATTGTCATATAAAAAAGTGAGATCACCCAAATTCCACCAAAAAACAAAACAACAATTTAGAAAGAAACCCCATCATCAATAACTACAGTTTCGACCTTACACATCTACATCTTAAGAAAGTTACAATTATGAAAATGATACAGTACTATATATACTTGTATATATTTTCTCTTAATGAACTATAAGTACTAGTAATATACAAAGAAAGGAAACTAATGGAATAATCTGTTTCTTCTAAGTTTCCTGAATGAAGAAGCTGAAACCATGTAACCAACCCCCAAACAAACCACCCAAATCCCAACATCCACCGCCCAATTGACCGCCTCCACATCCATCTCCATCTCCCCATCTCCGACGCTCTCCTCCCCTCCGCATTCGCTGCAGCAGCAGGCACCCGATCCCGCCTCCTCCTCCCTCACCTCCGGAATCTCCTCCAGCTCGCAACACCCCCTCCCCCTCCTCCGCCGCCTCACCTCCGCCACCATCTCCACCTTCTGCCTCATCACCTTCCCCAGCCCCTCCGCCTCCACAGCCACCTCAGCGCCGCCGACCCCACTCACGGCGGCCGACACCACGCACTTGCACTCCATGTTCCAGTCATCGCCATCGTCGAATTTCCTGAAAACGCCCTTCAGCACCCTCACATCCCCCACGTAGATCTCGAACCTCGCGCCCTCGCACACCGTGACCCGCTCCCTGCTCCCGTAGCTGAACCCGCGGCCCGCTTCCTCGGAGACAGCCCGGTGGAGGGTGAGGAAGGCGGGCGAGTCGGGCCGGATGCTGGACCCGTTTATCTCGAGGCGGCCGCCGCTGATGCGGGGGAGGAAATGCAGGGTTAGGAAATCCGGCGGGAGGACGGAGGCGTTTTTGGCGCGGGAGACTGTTAGCTGAGTGTAGAAAGCTTTGATCTTCAGATTCTCTCTCTCGTTCTCTACAAACCCTCGACACATATTGATTTTAGTTGAATTTGAAATTGGATCGTGGTATAAGTATAAAGAAAGGTGGGAGGAAATGGTTTGGAAGGGAAATCAAGGGGTGGACTGGTGGAGTTTGATAGAAAGGTAGCACACGGTTTTAAGCAAGTGAAGGGTTTTTTTTTGTCGTTAGTGGAATTTGCATGGCGACTGGCAGGGCCAATAAAGGTGGGCGGACACGTAGCCGCCACACGGCAAGGCATACCCACCTCATACAAAATTAACGGACGCCCTAAGAGCATCCGCAGTGGCGGACGTCCCGACGTGCCGGACGTCCGCGCGGGACGTCTGCCATTGTGTGCATGTGACGCGGATAAGGACATCCGCTGCAGACACCACAGTTCCGCAGCCTTCTGCTGACGTTCGTGCGGACGTCTGTCATTGCGTTGACTCTCACGGACGTCAGCGCGGACGTCCCGATTATTGCATTATTTTTTTTTAATTCTATAAATACGTCTCGTTGCACTTCATTTCATTCGCACGACTTGTATTAACGAGTATCTCTCTATAAAATACTTTTCTTTCGAATAACAATGGAGCATCACGATAGCGATTCCCCCGCTACGAGCGAGTCACAGTCGCCTTATTTTCCCGGCGGCGGGAGTACGCCGGTGTCCGCTGCAATGCCCCAAATGCCGGGGATGATGCTCCAACCTCAAATGGCGGCGGGAATGATGCCCGAGTACTACAACATGTACCCGCAGTGGTATAGTATGATGCCCCAAATGTCCCAGATGCCCGGGGCGAGTGCCGGAATGCCCCAAATGCCAGGGATGATGCCGGGAATGCCGGGAATGATGCCTGGAATGCCGGGGATGATGCCCAAGATGCTCGGTATGATGATGTCGGGGATGATGAAGGGGTCGTCGGCAGCTGCGAGGGAGGGGGGGAGTAGGCAGGGGGTCCCCCAATCACCGGTGGACAACGTCTACCGGCCCTATATGGATTTACTATCACCGGACAACCCCCCGAGTACTCCTCTCGAGACTCAGATCACTGGCATCGACACGTTCTCGATGGAGGAGTTGAGGCTATCTCCGATCTTGGATTCTCCCACAGACGCACCAACGGCGATAGGGAGGGGGGGACAGGGAGAGTGAGGGGCAGTGGACGGGGCAATACCTCGCGCATCCCGATGTACGGTGGTGAGGCGGGGGAGGGGTCCAGCGGGAACAAGAGGACCGCCTGGAGCATGGAGGAGTGCATTGCGCTGTAGAAGGCGTGGATCAGTGTAGTGGAGGATCCCTACGTCGGGGCGAACCAGCACATCGACAGGATGTGGTGGCGCATTAGCCAAAGCTACCTCCAGTTCAAACCGCCAGGGGGGAAGCCTCACAACGGAGAGCAATGCCGGAAACAGTTGGAGCGGCTAAGGAGGCAGCTCAGCCGATTTGCCGGCATTTACACAAACAACCTCCGCTCGGCAACCAGCGGCATGTCTTCCGAGGATGTGAAGCTTCTGGCGCACCAGCAGTTCCCCGACAGTGAAAAGGGGTTCGGGGAATTTAAATATTGGGAGGTCTATCTTGTGGTGCAGTCTTCGCCCAAGTTCACTGCGGGCGTTGAATCTGGCTGGCCGAAGCTGACGAAGATCAGCGCCTCCGGGGAGTACAATAGCAGTGCTGGTTCCCACGAACTCCCCCCCCCCCCCCGCCGAGGCAGAATTCCCGACACCCATATCGTCGAACCGCCGCCATCGCCCGGTTGGGCAAAAGGCGGCGGCGCGGACTGCGAGGGGAAGCGCCAGCGGATCCGTCGAGGCCCAATCGGCAGCGCCCACCCAAAACAATCCCGAGAACCCCTCCTTCGCCCGCATCACAGCACATGAAACCTTGTTACGTGCGATGGTTGAATGAGGCCAATCGACCGACCCCTATTACAAGCGGTCGCTTGAACCCCTCATCAACAGTATGCAACGCAATTTGGGGTTCGGAGACATGTCGGGGAGTGACGACGAGGGGGGTGGCGGCAGCGGCGACGACGAGGGTACTAGCGGCGGGGAATCCGAGGAGTGAGCCAGCGGTTTTTTTTATCTATGTAATTTTTTTAATTACTATGTATATTTTTTTAATAATTATGTATTTTTTTTTAATAAAGTGGTTGTAAGATCTCCGTATTTGTGTCGAATTTTTAATTCCGTAAATTGTTTAAATCCGTAAATTGTTTAATTTGTGAATTTGTGAATTTTTATTAATGTGGGAAGTCTGTCGGGATGTCTGCCACTGTGCAATGGGATGTCCGTAATGACGTGGCATCCATAGTGGGAAGTCTGTATGATGTGGCAGGAGGTATTTTTAGGATGTCCGCCGGGACATCCGCACCACTGCGGATGCCCTTAATTTATATTTTGAATTTGCTCATATGTTATTAAAATATTGGTAAATTCATTTATATCACATTTTTCGAAGAGTGAGGTGATAATTGGCTAGGCTGTATCCTGTCTGTCACTGAATAATATTTTCTCCATTTCACTTCTTTATTGTAGTAGTAGTAACTATTTTGTGTGTAATTTTTACTATCCGTTACCGTACGTATTAACGTATGCTTGCGTGCCAATACAAAAGATGTAGAGTCATAAGTAATTAGATGATATTTTATAGCCAATGGTTTCGGTTTGCTTGGAAATGAAACTGCGCCGCAGATTGGAGATTTAAGATCACTTGACTGATCTCTTATCATATCAGTCTCATTTATGTAGTTATTTTTTTTGTAAAGAGTATTAATAAAGATTCTCTATTTATCCTATAATCACTCAAATTTCTGACATATCCATTTATTTTTTGATTACTTAAATAATTTATTGTGGATAAACGTCTTATTAATTGAGATTTGCTTCAATATTTTAGTGCGTCTCAATTTTTGTATTCTTAAAAGATATTTCCTTCGTCCGCGAATAAGAGTCCCATTTCTTTTCAGTACGTGTTTTAAGAAATATTAAGAAAAATGGATGGAAGAAAGGTAGTGGAATATGGATAACACGTGTATATAATATTAGTTTTAAATGATATATGAATGGAATAAGTTGGTTGAATGTGGGGCATCTTACCAATATAGTAATGAACCGGGATTTCTATTTACGTATGGACGAAAATGGCAAAATAGGACTCCTATTCGCAGACAGAGAGAGTAATTCAAGTTTTTTTTGTCAATAAATCTATGTGGCCAAATTTTGTACAACCAAAAACTAATTTACTTGAGAAAAAATCAGTTTATTTATACATTTAATTAAAATATATGGGCGCATATATAGTGCATAGCATGTGCATAATATTGTGATCATATATTAATGATTTATGTATAAATGTTTTACTTTTTCATAACCATAAATGTAATTAATGCATACTTTAATTCAAATTTGAAAAAAGAATATAGATGCAATTCAAATATAAAAAAAAAATTAAAAATGAGGCTGAAGACTAATCAAGTCCTTTTAACTTATCCACTAACTACATTTATTATTTTAATATATAATTAATACATCAAATTACTAATAGTAGGAGTATAACTTTTTTTGATCGTACAAAATTTGATTGTTTGTAGTGTCGGTGTTTTGAGCCACCTCCAGTCAACTGAAATGCCTTGGAGATCATCACTCTGATGAAGAGATCTAAAGATTATGACACGATCTGCCTAAGACGGTTGCTCTTTACACCGAACCAGAATAAAAGGATCACTGATCGGAAGGATTTAAATAGATAACGGTTAAGGCTTACCAATTTTGAAAAATAAAATCCAAAAGGCAAATATTAGCATGATTGATAGGAGTAGGATTTTATTCCTCCTTATGCTGTCACACAGTTTTGACTATCTTAAATTTCAAATTTCTAACATAACTTCCATGCACATCATGACTTTTGACTTTCCACCTGTTTGTGCCATTTTCCACGCTTCATAATTCGAATGTTAACTTGATTAATTAAATTTTGGTATATGCTTTTGACTTTCCACCTTTTGGTACATGCTTATTAGAACTTCTTCATCGGCTTCTTCATAGCAAGCAAGGTAAGTTATAATACTAATAAGCTACGTGAATGGCTTCAGTGAATTGAAATTATTGAATAATGGTTCAACAAAACCAAAATTCCAGCCTACTGGGCTCTCCACATCAACCGTGTTGCTTGGATTTTGAATACATTGCACAATTATGAAAGAAATTATTTATCAGAGGGGAAAATATATACTACTAGTTCTACAAAAAATTTCCAATTGATTCTCTCCTTCAACTCTTAAAACTTACTCAAGTAAGATGCGTTGGTTGTAAAATTCAATTTATCTAGTCTAACCCAGCACAAACACCACCTTCATAAGTAGCATGCAATGCTTTTCTTTCTTTAGTAAAAGAGTAAATTAGTACACAGAGTTTGCACAATTTTTAATACCTAACTTTTAGAAAATTACATGTTCAGTAAAAAATTACTCTCTTCGTCCCCCACATTTTGTCACAGTTTGACCGGACACGGGTTTTAAGTAATGTAATGAAAAGTGAGTTGAAAAAGTTGGTAGTATGTGGATCCTACTTTTAAAGTACTGGTTTTATAATAAAATGTAAGTGAGAATAAATTAATGGAATATGAAGTCCACTACCAAAAATGGTAAAAGGTGAAATGTAACAAATTTTATAGGACGGACGGAAATGGAAAAATGTGATAAAATTTCTGGGACGGAGCCCAGAGGGAGTATTAAAAATCCCAAAATCCATCCCACTTTTTACAATTCTTCCTTTCATGCCCTGGAAGGGTGTATTTGTCCATTTACAATCTCATAATCACATTCGTTCTGCTTTCTGCATATTCCTTTACTACACTAAACAACGCAACTATTACAGACTAGAGTTTAATTAATTTGATATAAACACTCCAATTTCAATATTTCATCACCATGAAATCTAATAACTCGCTCATTTTCATCGTTTATCCGTTGAGGTAGAATACAATTATACAAACCCCTCAACACCAAAAAATATCTGTTTGAGTGTGTGAATGGCCTTTTTTTGCACCCTCACAAGCCCTACATCTACTGGATTTGAATGTGTAAATGGGTAAAGTGGCTATCAAAACAATATTTTGACTGACAATCCCAGCCCAGCCCAGCCCAGCCCAATTTGATTTGGAGGAATTCAATTTGGTGTTCAAAATCAGGCAATTTTTTCATTCCTGCATTCTTAAGATGATTTTTGAGTGTGTGCAATTTCAGATAAACTGCACAATTCGTGTATTTACAAGCGATTATCTCTTAAATAAAACATAAAATTTGGATTCAAAACAAAGAAAAGGAGATAGAAAAGTTATACTATGAAATAGAATAATTTAAATAATAATAATAATAATACTGTACTAGATAAATTAACTTGCTTCGCAAGAAATTAAAGTGGGAAAATTTATTTCCTCCTTTACTTTGTACGTAATGTTCATAAAAGTGTTTGTGAAGTGTGATTATCATACAGTATGTGTATCTGTCAGAGGCGTGTTCCAAATTTTGTAGAGGGTGTGTTTTTAATTGAAAATTGTAGAGCTGAAAAAAGAAAAATATTGTTGAAGTTGAGCCAAACGTCTAATCCCCACTTACTATTCTATAAAAAGAAACAATAAAGACACTTTTTTATGTTATTAAAGATGGTAATTTGTTTGTCTGATTATACTACTCATACTTCATAAAGTGTCTTTATTTGGTGTCTAAATTAAAATTGTGAAACACAACTAAAAGCGTCCTTAAAAGATAAAAGATTAAAATAATTTGTCATCAAATGATGAACACTTTCTTTTTCTATTTTTAAAAATTTTCAATCTAGTAATTATGTCACGGTTTATATATCCTTAAAAAACAAGTTTTTTATTGTTAACATATATAAATTTGAAGTATAGAAGTTGAAGTTGAGCCAAGCGCCTAATCACCACTTATTAATATATTGAAATTTGAAGTATATTATTTATTGCATATACTATTAAAGTGGGAAATTTATAGCAAAGTAGAGGTTTTATGATGGGAAAGGTTGTGAAACCTCGGTACGCACGACACAAGAAGGTTTACATTCCATTTAAATTTAATTATTCTCCACACTTACGTTAAGTTTTACCAGTATTTAACAAAAATTTGGGAAATAGTCGTATACTCCCTCCGTCCCAACTTAATTGTCACTCTTGGAGTGGGTAAGAGTATTAAGAAAAATAAAGAAAAATTGGTTAGAAAAGTTTGTGGAATGTGAGACTCACTTTTTTATATTAATTTTATAATAAAATGTTAGTAGAGTGAGTTAGTGGAATGTGAGACCTAACGCGGAACGGAGGGAGTACCATTTATAGTAAAAATGAAAGTGTGACAATTAAGTTGGAGTGACAATTAAGATGAGACGGACCGAAATGGAAAAGAGTGACAATTAAGATGAGGCGGACCGAAATGGAAAAGAGTGACAATTAAGATGGGACGGAGGGAGTATTTATCTTATGGTATACTTCAATTCAAGGATATGAGATAATAATTGGTCCAAAAACGGGTTTGGTACATGTAAATGAATATATAAATAGTGGTCAATTTTTTGAAAGAAATTAAATTATACATAAAAATATCGAAACATCCCTGAATCAACAAATTAAACTATACATAAAAATATCGAAAACTTCCCTGATGAATCAACTTACACGACCACACTAATACTCAAGATTTTTATGTAATTAACCACTCATCAATTATAGCTAAAAACTAAAAAAGAATTAGAGAAAGTTTTATCATGTCATGAGCTTTTATAGTTTTCTCGACGTATATTTGCACTTGGAACATTACTTAACGCTATATATGTTCTTTTGCTTGTAGGAGTATATGTTTATTGCATGCTTTCAGTACAGGAGGCTTAAATATAAAATATGAAATGTGCAAATTAATTGAATTAATTCAAATTGGAGTTCCTAAGTTGCTAATTAGGTATTTTGTTTTTCTGAACTACGTATAGTATATGAAGTTGTATCTTGAATTAGGGCATCCGCAGCGGCAGCTCGTTGCTGTCTCAGTCTCGTCTCGGCGAGACGAGACAGCAACGAGCTGCCGCTGCGGGTGCTCGGTCTCGTCGCTTAGCTCGGGGGGGGGGGGGGGGGGGGTGGGTCGGCGGGCCATCTCACCATGCGCCAGTGCCACGTGGCGAGCTCTGGCGCGCCGAGTGCCCGCGAGTGGGCGTCGTCATTGCTGACGCAATTGTTAAGATGGACTGATCTGGGGAAAGGGTTTCTCGTTTCTATTTTTTAATCATTGTACAAGAGGTAATGTTAAATAGACCTAGAAAAGCTATACAAGGCATGCTAATTAATTTACAATGATTTGGTATCTTCTATTCTTGGTAGTGTATAATTTTGTAATCTTCGGTAATTTGGAGTTGATTTCTCGTGATCTTCCGAGATCTTCTCCAACACTCCCCCTCAAGTTAAGTAACGGGATTCCCGATGCTTAACTTGCACAACACTTCTCGGAATGACTTCGAGTTCACCGCCTTGGTCAATATATCTGCCAACTGGTCCTCGGATTTGACATACGGCATCTCAACCACCTTTGCTTCAATATTATCCTTGATAAAATGCCTATCAACTTCCACATGCTTGGTACGATCATGTTGAACCGGATTCTCTGAGATACTTATGGCCGCCTTATTATCACAGAATAACTTACATGTTTGGGATGAGAACATCTCTAATTCCCTCATCAGCTTCCGCAGCCATAACAGTTCGGTCAATCCACTCTTAATGCCTCGAAATTCCGCTTCCGCGCTGGATAGTGCAACCACTTTCTGTTTCTTACTCCTCCATGTTACGAGATTTCCCCCTACAAAGGTGAAGTACCCCGCGGTGGACTTCCTATCATTTGGGTTCCCGGCCCAATCAGCATCGGTAAATCCATGTATCTGCAAGTGTCCATGTTTTTCAAATAGAAGTCCATGTTCGGCGGTCCCTTTCAGGTAGCGAACAATTCGGAGGACCGCCTCCCAGTGCTCTTCCTGGGGTGCATGCATAAATTGACTCACCACCCCCACAGCATAGGCAATGTCTGGTCTCGTATGTGATAGATAAATCAACCTTCCAACCAACCGCTGGTACCTTCCTCGATCAGTTTGTGAGTCCCCTTCTTTCATCTGTAATCCATGATTTTGAATCATCGGAGTATCGGCAGGCTTGCAATCTATCATTCCTACTTCGGCCAGTAGATCCAACACATATTTCTTCTGGTTAATAAAAATTCCCTTCTTCGACCTGAGAACTTCGATACCCAGGAAATACTTCAGCGGTCCCAAGTCTTTCATCTCGAACTCGCTAAACAAGTTCTTCCTTAGTTCAGCCATCTCTTCCGTGTCATCTCCTGTAAGGATCATGTCATCTACATATATGATTAAGCAGGTGATTTTACCTTCTCGCTTCTTGATAAACAGTGTGTGGTCGGAGTTACTCTGCTTATACCCATACTTCTTCATGACTTCTGTGAATCTTCCAAACCAAGCTCTCGGGGACTGTTTTAGTCCATATAACGTCCTCTGCAGCTTACACACCTCTCCTGCTTGAAACTCATCGGTGAACCCGGGTGGGGGTTCCATAAACACTGGCTTTGGTAGCTCTCCATGTAGAAAGGCATTCGTCACATCGAACTGATGGAGTGGCCAATCCCGGTTAGCCGCAATCGAGAACAACACTCTCACCGTATTAATCTTCGCTACGGGTGAAAAAGTTTCAGCATAGTCGACGCCGTATGTCTGAGTGTACCCCTTTGCCACAAGTCTGGCTTTATACCTTTCTATTGTGCCGTCTGGCCTCCTTTTGATTGTGAACACCCAACGGCACCCAACAGTTCTTCCCCCTTCTGGTAGCTTATACTTGGTCCAGGTGTGGTTTCTCATCAGTGCCTTCATTTCAGTGAGCATAGCCTCCCTCCAGTGCTTATGCTTCATTGCTTCCTCAGCTGATTGTGGAATATCTTCTTCTTCGTATAGGGCAGCTGCAAACGCCCTAGCCATCTTTGCCAAATTTCCTTGCACGAAATTTGCCACCCCGTACCGGCTTTTCTTCCCAATCTTTTCAGGTGAATATTTTTTCGGTGGAACTCCTCTTGTGCTTCGGGGAGGAAGAATATACCTCCCAGTGTCGCTGTCGACTGTGTTGTCTTCCTCTGAAGGTTCTGCACTTATTGGATCAGTAGCAACCGTATTGAGATTCGGTTCAGTAATTACCTTGGATATCGGTGAAGGAGGATCGAGGGGTGGGTGAGATGACTCACTGTCCGTAGGCGAGGCATGCCCGGCGGTAGTGACAACTGGTTCTGGTGGATCCTCAATCGAAGAAGTTGGAAATGGCACCACCCAACTTAGGTAGTCCACTGAACTATCCGGATCATTCTCCCCCTGACTACTAAGGTGGGTGTGATAGAAAAACTCGGTTTCGAGGAAGTTGCAGTTTATGGTAGTAGTGATTTTCTTGGTCAGAGGATCAAAGCAGCGGTATCCCTTTTGGTTTACCCCATATCCCACAAAAACACACTTGGTAGCACAGGGAGATAGTTTGGTTCTTTCATGTTTGGCAATGTGGATATATACAGTGCAGCCGAAAACTTTGGGTTGGAGGTTCATGTGTTGGGGAATTTTAGACATTGAGGATAGGACATCAAGGGGGGTCTTTTTGTTTAAGATTTTAGTGGGTAAACGGTTCATTAGGTATACAGAGGTGGCTATAGCCTCGGGCCAGAAATGTTGTGGGACTTTCGACTCAATCATTAGGGCTCGGGCAATTTCTAGGATGGTTCTATTTTTCCGTTCAGCTACCCCATTCTGTTCGGGTGTATAAGCACAAGAGGTTTGATGGATCATTCCATGGTTTTGAAAGAATTTGGTCATGGGGCTATTAATGAATTCCCTCCCGTTATCAGATCTAAGAGTTTTAATCGAAACATGAAATTGGGTTTGAACCATTTTGACAAACAAACTAAACTTATCCATAACCTCAGACTTATGTTTCATAAAATAAATCCAGGTCATTCGTGTGCAGTCATCAACAAATATAACAAAGTATCGAAAACCATTCCCCCCGGCAAAAGGTGCGGGACCCCACACATCAGAGTGGACTAATGAAAACATAGACTGCATACGATTGTTTGAAAGTTTAAACGATTGTCTGTGGCTTTTTGCCAAAACACATGTTTCACAAAAAAAATCAGACGGGATTGAAAGGTTCGGAAAAAGTAGTTTAAAGTAACCAGGAGAAAGATGTCCTAGTCTTCGGTGCCATAGCCAAATTTCTTGTCTCGTGGATCCGTGAGCCAGCATCGCACTACCATGTTGAGCTATCTCGTCCACGTAGTAAAGTCCACGGTGCTCAGTACCACGCCCAAGTATCCTCTTCGTCCGAATATCCTGTAAAATGCAGAAGGTAGGGTGCATTAGCAGAGTGCAGTTCAATTCCTTCGTTACATGACTAATTGACATCAACCGCTGAGATAATGTCGGGACATATAAACAATTTTGGAGGCGGAGTGTGGGCGAAATTTCTATAGTACCCGACCCTTCAACAGCAATCAATTCCCCACTAGCAGTCTTAATGTAGGTTTTAGTCATTTTACTCATGCTAATAAAATCATCTATATTTGGGGTCATAGTATCAGTGGCCCCACAGTCAAAAATCCACCCTTTTGTCATATTCGTTCCCCTATGTACATGAAATGCAGTGGGTAGATCTTCTAAAATAGCAAACGGGTTTTTTGTCACATAATCAGAAATTTGGGGGCTATTTTCCGAGAATTGAGAAGCATAGGGGTCAAAATCGGAGATCAAATAATCTGGGGGTCTGCCATGCAAAAAATGGGGTCTTTTTTCTAATTTCCGAAAATCTGTGGGGGGAAAGTCTATTTTTCGAAAATTGCTAGGGGCATTATCTGATTTATCAAAAAATCTAGGGTTTGGTTTTAAACCAAACCCAATACCTCCTTTCCAGATCGGCGCCGCTTCCTCTCGTCCGGCGAAATTGCCGGCTCCCCTGATGCTGCCGCCGCCGGTTGATGCCTCCGGATTCATCGCCGGTCCCTGGTTGGTTGTTCCCCCACGACCGCTGGTTTGATTTCGTGGCTGTTCTTCCTCTGTCACTCCGACAGCCATCTTCGCCGCCCTTGTCCGCTGCCTCTCCTCCCACCATTCGGGATAACCCAACCGCTTAAAGCATGTCTCGTAGGTGTGTTTGGGTTTCTGGCAATGAGTGCACCATAGTCCCGATTTATCCGGTCTGTTTCCCGGTCGGCCGGTAGCTCCAGCGGGACGCGGCGGTCCTCCACCCCGGTGTATCGGTTTGTGACTCTGTGCAGCGAGTCCACTTCCGATTCCTTCTCCAGATGATGTATCTCCGGTATTTATGCCGACGGCTTCAAGGGTGGGGAGAGACGATGCCGGTGGCATGATGTGTCGTCGAGCCGCCTCCGTCTTCACCCACCCATACGCCGACTCTACTGACGGGTAGGAATCCTCCTTGAGGATGTCCCTCTTGATCGGGTCGTACTCTGGATTAAGTCCCACAAGGAACTTGAACAATCGTTTCTCGTTCGAATGGGTTCGGTATTGCCCGACTCCTTTGTCGCAGCACGTGATTGGTTGCTTCTGGCAGCGGTCAACATTGATCCATAATCCATGGATTCTCCGGTAATACGTTTCCAAATCCATGTTGCCCTGTTTAATTGCGATGATCTTTTCTTCCAGGTCGTAGATTAAATATTTGTCCGCCTTGTTCTCGAACGTCACTGCAAGGCTATCCCATAGTGCCTTGGATGTTTGATGGTGGGCGAAATCAGCAATGATCTCGTCTTCGATGTTGTCGACGATCCATGAGAATACCACTAGATCGTCTTCTTCCCATTCATCGAACCCCTTGCTCCCTGGTTCTGGGGGTTCTTTCCGTATGTGTGAGTATGCACCACGGCCGCCTATCTTGACTTTCATAAGTCTCGACCATATCGGGTAGTTCTTTCCATTAAGCTTGAATGCCACAGTGACATTCTTGCTGTTCTTCAAGTTTGTTGATTCTGGATTCGGTTTTTTGTCGTCTGTTTCTGACATTCTTCCGCAGGTTTGGTGGATTGGATATTGGATTGGTTATTTTGGGTCTTGGTTCAAAAGGTTCGGGATCGGTATTTCTCGGCTATGATGACACTGCTCTGAGCCGATATAGAACCTGCTCGGATGCCATGTTAAGATGGACTGATCTGGGGAAAGGGTTTCTCGTTTCTATTTTTTAATCATTGTACAAGAGGTAATGTTAAATAGACCTAGAAAAGCTATACAAGGCATGCTAATTAATTTACAATGATTTGGTATCTTTTATTCTTGGTAGTGTATAATTCTGTAATCTTCGGTAATTTGGAGTTGATTTCTCGTGATCTTCCGAGATCTTCTCCAACAGCAATAAATATTTTTAAAAAAATTAAAAATCTTAAAAATTTCAACTGTAATATTACCGTTTTTAAACGGTAATATTACCTTTTTTTTCTATAAATACTCCTACTCTTTCATTTTACACACAAACACACTATCCCTCATCTTTTATTCTTCTCATCACTATCATATCATCTTTCTTTCCTCTCCAATTCTTCTCCTAAATTTAATCCATTCATGGATCCATTTGAGCAAATGCGTCGAATAATGGAAGAATCACTAGAAGAAGAGCGATGTAGGGAGGAGGAGGCGGCCGCGGCGCGTCAAAGGCGACCTCAGAAATACATCCATCGTGACCGAGAGGAAGCCACCCCAAGGTTAGTATGAGATTACTTTTGTGAGAATCCAGTATGGGGAGATACCTACTTCCGTCGCCGTTTCCGCATGCGGCGGGAGCTATTTCTGCATATCGCAAATACATTGCGGCCAGGGAAGAGTACTTCCAAGAAGGGTTCGACGCTACTGGCCGTCCCAGTCTCACGACGCTCCAGAAATGTACTGCAGCAATCCGTCAGCTTGCTACTGGACAAACGACGGATTTGTTCGACGAGTACCTGCACATTGGGGATATCACTGGGAGACTGTGTTTGATGAATTTCTGCAAAGGCGTCCGGGCAGCCTTCACCGACGAATTCCTGAAGAAGCCAAACACCGCAGATTGTCAGTTTCTGCTCTGACTTCACGAACAAGCACACAGATTCCCCGAGATGCTTGGCAGCATCGATTGCATGCATTGGCAATGGAAGAATTGCCCTGTGGCGTGGAGGGGATCATACACGAGCGGCCACAAAGGCACCCACCCCACCGTTATACTCGAGGCCGTTGCCGACTACCGGTTATGGATTTGGCATGCGTTTTTCGAGGTCCCCGGATCGAACAACGACATCAACTTGCTCAACCAATCCGACCTCTTCACCGAAGTTTTGAATGGTAAAGTGCCGACCATCAACTTCTCCGCTAACAACCACCAGTTTAAAATGGGGTACTATCTTGCCGACGACATCTATCCGAAGTGGCCAACCTTCGTGAAGACGTTCAACAGGCCGATAAACGAAAAACAGGCTCTTTTTGCGCAGAAGCAAGAGGCTGCTTGCAAGGATGTGGAGAGAGCGTTCGGGGTTCTACAAGCTCGATTCAACATTATCAAATCCCCGGCCCGTACGTGGTTTATGGAGAATATGGTCGACATCATGTATACGCGCATAATCTTGCACAACATGATTGTAACCGACGAATGACCTAATGCAGGAAATTGGTTCGACCCTGAAACCGCGAGAAGCTCTTCCGCAAATAGTCCGCCTCGCAGTGGAGTGCATTCTTCTTTGCAAGAGCGAATATGTGTTCGGGAAAGGACACGTGATTCTATGGCCTACACCAAACTCTAGGAGGATCTAATGGAGCACATTTGGGCAAAATTTGGCAACCGTTAGACGATCACCGCATCACTTTACATGATTATGTGGATTTCAATAAATTGTAATATTAGGATTTCAATTATGTATTTTTCGTATTTTCGGATGCTGTAATTTTCGTGATTTTTAATGATTTTATGAATTATTAGTATTAATTTAATATTTCAATGAAATATTAATTGAATTTGTTGGAAATAAAAATAAAAAATGAAATTGAATGAATAGTTAAGGGATGAGATGTTTATGAGATGGATGGAAGTAGGTGATGTCTCTTAGTTAAGAGATGGGGTAAAAAGTATAGTGTAGTCCATGAATAGTGAAAGAATGAGACGGTTAAGAGACAATATTGAGACACGGATATGGATGCCTTAGAAATCCAAGTACTCCACTCCAACTGTCGCAATTTATGATATGGCTTGGGTCAGCCCTCGTGTTCAACCCTACAAATTAAATTCAGTTGACTATCCTCCCAAAGAATTGGTAGGCCGGTCACCCTCACCCCTGTTCCTATAGTCCCAGAATCCCCAATTTAAATAAATTTGGTAAAAAGTTATCGAGACCGCATTAAATTAGAGGAATTATCAAAATTTAGAGACCAAAAAATCAACTAATCAAACAATATATCCTCTTTCTACAATATTATCATTTCTCTAATAATAACACTCTACCCAACCCTTAAATGACCAAGTTGAGATACTATAAGATTCTTTTAGTGAGAGGTCTTTGGCTAATCTTGCTTATTTGTGGGTATTTTTTTCACTTTAGTTAGTCTAATAGTAGTGTGGTATATAAATATTTTGGGTTCAAGCCTATCATGACATGACCTTTAAATTTATGTTTATCAGTCTTAAAAGAAAGAATGACCTGCGTAGAATATATAGATGCTAAATTTTAAATTGGCAAATTTTCCTGATAGCAAAATGCCAAAATTTACATTTGAAAATTTGAAGTTAGTATCCACACCGAGTGGTATAGTTGACAGGGACTAAAGTGAAGACTATATAAGTAAAGGTCGTCCATTGAAAATATCTCAAAGCAGTGAATGTATGCTGATAGAGGTAGAATTTATTGATAAGGTATTATGGTTGTGATAATGTAATTTTCCATGAATGCTTTTCGTACTTTTATTTATTAAAATTTTAAGTTGATCGATGTACTCTATTTTATGGTAAGAATAGCTTGATAGATATAATTTGGACCCAGACTATTCGCATCGCGTCTCGATGTTGTCTCTATCTCGTCTCGGAGAGACGAGCCCGCATCGAGACAGCGATGCGGGCTCCGTCTCGTCCCCAGCCCGTCCCCATCCCGTCCTCTATCTCGCCGAGGAGAGGCGCCCCGCGAGACAGCTCGCCACGCGCGTTGGCCACGTGGCGAGCTCCGGTTCGTCCGTGACGCCCACTCGCCGGCCCGCGAGTGGGCGTCGTTTTTATCCAAAAAAATGTTTTTTTGTTTTTTTTAAATTCAGGAAAAATTCGAAAAATAAAAAAATCTCAAAAAATATACTAGCCGTTTATAACCGTTTTTTGCAAATTTTTAATTTTTTAAAGCCCCAATCACTTCTATAAATATCAAATCATTCCCACAAATTAATCCACCATAAAAAAAACTCTCTATTCTCACTCAAACACTCTACATTCTTCATCTCAAAACATTATTTTTCTCCCATATTTAATCAATTCATGGATCCATTTGAGCAAATGCGTCGAATAATAGAAGAATCGCTAAAAGAAGATCGATGCAGGGAGGAGGAGGAAGCAGCGCCGCCTCAAAGGCGATCTCGGATTTACATCCATCGTAACCGGGAGGAAGCCACCACAAGGTTGGTACACGATTACTTCTGTGAGAACCCGGTATGGGGAGAGACCTACTTCTGTTGAGTTTTAAATTATGTATTTTTTATTTTTTTAGGATTTTATTAATGTGGTTTTTTATTTTTTTTAGAATTTTAAGTTGGAATTTTATTTTATTTAATGAAGTGTGTTTTTATTAATTGAATTTGTTAGAAATAAAAATAAAAAATGAATAGTTAAGGGATGAGATGGTTAAGAGACATTTAAGAGATGGAGGGATGCAAGTGCTGTCTCTTAGTTAAGAGATGGAGTGAAAAGTATAGTGGGCCCATGAATAGTGAAGAGATGAGACGGTTAAGAGACAGAGATGCGGATGCCTTAAAAGAACTTCTTCAGGATGGATCTTGCTGACGATCTAGTTTTAAGAATTATCTGGAAGTTGCTGACTTTGATGTCTCCAAATAAGAAATAATGGCATTTAAAAGTTAAAAGTACAGGATCTTAATCTGACATGATATAGAATTATTTTATGGATGCACATATAATACTAATTACTCAAATGAAGATCGAGATTAACTGAACTAATCGATACAACAGTTTTAAATCAATATAATAAAGTCCATATATAGTAAATTTTAATAAGAGTTAATTCTACCCCAGATACACCTGGACCTAAAGAGTAACTAATAGTACTACTAAAATAATAAAAAAATATTCATAAGTATGCCCTCGAAATAAAATTTGATATCTCAAGGTTCCAAAACAATTTCCTCACATTTCGAGTGAAGCCAACTCTGGCATGACACGTAAGCAGTGACTAATAATTAGATGCCGTACAATTCTCAAGTTCTGAAATCTATGTAAGAATCTAAGAGCATCCACAACGGTAGCGTCCGTCGCCACGGCGGTCCGCGCCGCTGGCACGACGCTGCTCGATAAGAATCTAAGAGCATCCACAACGGTGGCGTCCGTCGCCACGGCGGTCTGCGCCGCTGGCACGGACGCCACCCGCCGCCGCTGCGCTCGCGCCGCTAGCACGGTGCTGCTCGATGCATCGAGCAGCTGACGTGGCGCGCCCTCATTCGTCAACGGCATAGCGGTTGTGTTTAAATTATTTTTTTTAAAAAAATCGGTTTTTAATTAAAAAAACCGATAAAAAATTTTTTTCACTTCCCAAAAAAATTATATCCGTTTATAACCATTTTTTCCCACTTTTTGTTTTTTTTTTTTATTTTTTTTACCCCAAAAATACACACTTTCATCTATAAATACCCCCAATTTCACTCCCAAAAATTCACATCAAACTACACAATTCCATCATCATTCTCTAATCCCCATTCTCATCTTCAATCTCTCATACACATTTTCATCTTCATTCTCTCACACCCTACAACACCACTATGTCCAGTCACGACGATAACCCAAGCGGCTCCCACGATTGGAACCACGAATGGTTTTGTTCACAACCGTTTCCTAGTCCGGAAACGGACTATTCGGCACCTCCTCTCACCCAAGATTCGGGCGTTCCGGGTGGCTACCGGCCATACCCGGTCGACGACCAAGGTGGCTCCGATGGGCGATACGGGTGGACTCCGGAGCCTAGGCCTCCCGTCCCTTCCCAAACTCCGACTCCTCCATCTCGCGCCGATGTCCGCACACCGTACTCACCGGCGGAGATGGATAGATTGTTCAAGGCGTACTTGGAAATATCCGAAGATGCGGTGGTTGGCACGAACCAATCCGGCGACCACTTTTGGTGGCGCGTCTCTCGGCGGTACAATGCAAACCGGCCGCCGGGAACGATTGAGCGCAACGAGAGTATGGTGCGCAACTACATCGGCCGAGCCAACGACGAAATTGGCAAGTTCAATGGCTATTTCCTCCAGGAGTCGCGGAATGCCAGGAGCGGCCGGAGCGAGGTCGACATCATCACTGCGGCGTTGAGCACCTACCAATCCATGAACGGTAAGTCGTTCAAGTACCTAAATGTTTGGCACGAAACGAGGACGCACCCGAAGTATCTGGGAGGCGTAACATCCTCCTCTAGCGGCTCTTCCAAACGGTCACGGTCGGCATCCCTATCCGACGCCGGCGAAGAAGTGGCTAGCCAACTCGCCGAAGCTAACTTGGGTAGCCCTGACGCCGGACCAAGCGGTTCCCGACGCCGACCGCAAGGAAGGAAGAAGGCGGCGGCCGAACGCCGTCGCGCCGCGACTCCATCTGCCCCCGCTCCCGAACCCGCACCCTATGTTCTACCTCCACCCCCGAAAAACTCGTTGTGGGCCCTTTTGGCCCAACTCAATATGGCCGATAGGTCATCTATGACCCCCACACAACTTCAAACGCACGAGACCATGATATTGGGTCTCCAAAAACAATTGGGGTTGGTGCCGCCGGATGCGTAGTCTTCCTCGGGTAATATTAGCCAATAATTGTGTAATTTTTAATTTTTAGGATTTTAATTATGTAATTTTTAATTTTTAGGATTTTAATTATGTCTTTTTTATTTTATTTGTAATTTGTAATATTTATTGTGGTTTTTTAATGAATTTTAGTATTATGGAAATGTTTTTGTGTAATTGAATTTTAAATTAATTGTGCTCGTCCTTGCGGAAGAGCACAACTGTGGGTGTTGTGCTCTTGCCAGAGAGCAGACAGAAAAAGTGGGGTCGGGCCCACAACCGTGCCGCTGGCAAGAGCACGGTTGTGGATGCTCTAAGGTTAATTATTAAGAGCATCCTCACTTGGACGGATGTCCCGGCGGACTTCCCAAAAACACCTCCTGCCATGTCATAAGGACATCCCATTGCACAATAGCGGACATTCTCAAGGACATCTCGACGGACATCCACAATAATAAAAATTCACAAATTCACCAAATTAAACAATTAAAGGAATTAAACAATTTACGGAATTAAAATTTCGATACGAATACGGATGGAGAAAGTGCAATGATAATTTCATTAAATAAAAAATATATAAAAAGTACATTTCAACAAAAAAAGTCTAAATAAATTACATTATAAATATCAACGACGACCCCTCCGCGTCCATAGCTATTCAATTATATCGTTCTGGAGTCGAATATGAGCTTGTCGTTGGCGTATGTCGGAAAATGCACGGACTCGATCGGCCTCTTCATGGGGTATCCCCATACGTACATTGGCGGTGGTCACGCCGTGGCTTGGACCGGCAGCATCAACATCGTCATTGGCCCAATCAGTCAGTGATGGACATTCATCCTCGACAATCATGTTGTGCATGATAATACACACGTACATGATATCAGCGATGCTGTCAATATACCACAGCCGTGATGGACCCTTCACTGCCGCCCATCGAGCTTGGAGCACACCAAATGCCGCTCCACATCCTTGCGCGCTGCCTCCTGACGACCCGCAAAATAGATCTTCTTTTCGTTTGTTGCGCATCTGATCGTCTTCACAAAGACGGGCCACATAGTGTATATCTCATCCGCCAAATAATAGCCCATATTTTGCTGGTTGCCGTTGGCGACGAAACTGACGGCCGGACCAACGGCCATGCACTGGTCGTTGAAAAGGGGCGACGATTGGAGGACGTTGATGTCGTTGTTCGACCCGGCTACTACAAAATATGCATGCCAAATCCACAGCCGGTAGTCAGCTACCGCTTCAAGGATCATCGTGGGATTCTTGCCCTTGAAACCGGTAGTGAACACCCCTTTCCAGGCGGTGGGGCAGTTCTTCCACTCCCAATGCATACAATCTATGCTGACCAACATTCCCGGAAACCCGTGCTGACTCCCGTGCATATCCATCAGAGCCTGGCAATCTTCGAGGGTAGGCTTCCGAAGATACCTATCCCTGAATATCTCCCTAACGCCCTCACAAAAATACTTCAGACATTCGCGGGCAGTCGTCTCGCCGATGTGGAGGTACTCATCGAATATGTCGGCCGCACCTCGGTATGCCAGCTGTCTGATTGCGGCAGTGCACTTCTGTATGGGCGTGTGGCCGGGTTTGCCAACCGCATCCTCCCTCATCCTGTAATACTCGTATCGACGCTCTAAAGCGCCCACGATACGCAGAAATAGCGGACGATGCATCCTAAAACGTTGCCGGAACATGTTCTCCCCAAACCGCGGCTCCGGAGCAAAGTAGTCCTCATATAACCGACGGTGTGCAGCGATGTGATCCCGGGTACTATAGTTCGACAATGGATGGGTCGAGGTATCGCCGGCTGCTGCTGCTGCAAGACCGCTTGTATCGTGCGATTTATCTCCCTGGACGTAACGGCCCGCAACTGTTCTTTAATTCGCCGGCGTACGTCATTAGCACCCGCACCACTACCACTACCACTAGCTATTTTGGATATATAAAAGAAACTTAGAGAGAAAGAGAAACTCGTTAAAACAAGTGGTGCGAATGAAATGATGTTCAACGAGCCGTATATATAGAGTTTTTTTTTAAAAAAAAATTAAAAATCGGGACGTCCGCCGGGACGTCCATCGTGGCACTGCAATGGCGGACGTCACGACGGACGTCCCCAGAATGCCGCGGAACTCCGGTGTCCACAACGCACGTCCGCGTCCGCCTCCCTGCTGCCTAAAGGCGAACGTCCCGCGCGGACTTCCTGCATGCCTGTCGGACGTTCGCCGGGACGGCCGCCGTTGCGGATGCTCTAAGATAGTAGTTACCAACGTTCCCCAATTTTAGGTTTTTAATTAATTTAAAAATCGCTACAATAATACGGAGTACTATTGTTACTCCAATGTTGCAAAACAGACGCTCTAAAATTTTTAAAGATTGTCCAAGTGTGGTAACGTACTAACATCATTCTCTATATAAGTAGAAAGGTCAGAGTATCAATTTCCACTGCTCTAAAATAAGTATAATTAAATATTCAAGATTAGAAATCGGATGTGGCTTTATATTTTTCTATGGTAGCATTCATGGTCTAACTAAGATTCATTTAAATATTCACGCAATATCATATTTTCACCATCGAAATTCTTTAGAAGTGTCTAGCAACAAATCGACATAAAATACTGTCATTACCAGTTTGCAACAATATAAAAAAAACTTAAAACACTGAGTCAAAGTAGGTAAAAAACCCTTACATCTAACACACAATTATCTTGAATTATTAATCCTATAATTTAAAGGATTGAAAAAAGTGTAAGATAGATAACAAATAACCGTATGTGATGTTCGAGTCATTAGACAAGATTATAGTGAGATACAATATGAGACAAACAATTAAAAATGAAACGTTTTCATTTTTGAACTGTCCTATTAAAAATGAAACATTTCTTAAAATAGAAATAACTCTATTTCTACTTCTCATCTCTCTTAATTTACTCTGTCTTCGTTAACTCACAAAGCAACACTACATAAAATCTCGTGCTGATTCCCAAATGTTTCACATTTAATGGGACGGAATCACGGTCACGGAGGGAGTACAATATATTGGAAAGGGGCCAAGATATATTGTCACAGTTCAAGTTTTCGAGAAAAATTGAACAAGAGATGATATTATATGTGACCTTTAATTATAAGTAAACGTGACTATATTATTGTAAATGGAGTATAGTATAGCATGAAGCCTAGGAGTAGGACAGATAAATGAATGTTAATAATTGATTCTCCAAAGAGAAATATTCACACAACCTTTCTGCAGATACTTGTGGAGAAGCTTCTCTTTTACCCACTATTCATTTAAATTATTGTACAACCAATGTAACATGTAGCATACATGATTGGTTGTTTGTTTCCTCGATATTCCAAGTGATTAATACCACTTGACTTTAATTTCATCCAACTTGATTCAACCATAAACGTCGAAATCAAACCAGCACAGTTCCTCTAGCTAACACCAATTATAAATAACTCACCTCACTTATTTTTCTTAAAGAACTACTTCTTCCGTCCACGAATAAATGTCTTCAACCGTGGACGATGGCGTGGACGAGTCGAAGGAGAGGGAACTTGTGCAGCCATGGCACGAGCAGCTAACGCTGCGCGGGCTTGTAGCCAGCGTGGTGATCGGGTCAATATTCAGCATTATCGCGATGAAGATAACTTTGACATGGACAAAGGTGCTTGCCAAACTGGGGATCTCTTCTGCTCCTTTCACCAAGCAGGAAAACACCATGATTCAGACTTGCTCTGTTGCATGCTACAGTATTGCGCTTGGAGGTTCGTTTTTATTTTTATTATTATTTTTTTTTGTAATTGCAGCATAAAATTTGAATACTTTTAGTTTTGTTAATTGATGTTGAGAAATACTCTGATTTAGGAGGATTTGCGTCGTATCTGCTGGCGATGAACAGGAAAATGTTCGAGTTATCGGGGGGTGTTGAGCGTGGCAGGGAACAGTCCGAGTACCGGTTGGATGACTGCTTTCCTGTTTTTAGTTTGTTTTGTAGGCCTATTCGTCTTGATTCCTCTTCGAAAAGTGAGTGTATTTTCAACTAAACTAGTGTTGATTGGAGTTATCACCATCCTACTTTATCTAATGACTTGGTTTTCAATAACGTGTAGATATTGATCATCGACTACAAATTGACATTTCCTAGTGGATTGGCTACTGCAGTACTAATCAATGGCTTTCACGGCAGAGGAGACAAAATGGCTAAGTAATAGTATTTGTATTTCTTTAACTAATTTAGTGAAATGTTTATTGACAAGATTGATGAATTTTGTAGGAAGCAAGTGAATGGATTCATCAAGAGCTTCGCCGGCCGGCAGCTTCGTGTGGGGTTTCTTCCAGTGGTTCTACACCGCAAAAGACAACTGCGGCTTCTCTCAGTTCCCCACTTTCGGCCTCCAAGCAAAGAAACAAACGTATAAAAACCAACATATATAAAAACTATCCACTGTTGTTATGAGTTATGAAAATTAGTAATGATAAATTGTGTACACGTTTGGGCAGATTTTATTTCGATTTCAGCTTGACATATGTGGGCACTGGCATGATCTGCTCCCACGCCGTTAACCTGTCGTTGCTGCTCGGCGCGGTCGTTTCGTACGGGCTAATGTGGCCGCTCATCCACCAGCGCAAAGGAGACTGGTTTCCAGCCGATATCCCGGAATCCAGCATGAAAAGCCTCACAGGCTACAAGGCCTTCATCCCCATCGCCCTCCTCCTCGGCGACGGCCTCTACAACTTCGTCAAGATACTAGGCATCACATTCATCAACATCCACAACCGGAGGCTCAATCAGAACTCCACTCATCCTAACTCGACCGCAGTTAATCCCACTCAGGACGAGGTGTTCGTTAGCCAAAGCCTCCCCTTCTGGATAGCAGCACTGGGCTACCTCATCTTCGCAGCTGTCTCCGTGATCGCAATCCCCTTCATCTTCCCCGACCTGAAATGGTATCTGGTCGTGATGGCCTACGTGGTGACGCCGGGCCTCGCCTTCTGCAACGCGTACGGCGCCGGCCTCACCGACATGAACATGTCCTCCCTCCGTTCCATGTTAATAGAGTCATTTTTCTATTTTGGGAAGTTCCAAGTTAATTGAGTCATTTCTATTTTTAGCAAAAAGTAATTCTTCTTTTTACTTTATTCTCTCTGCATCTCTCTTACTTTACTCTCTCTTACTTTTTTCACCATCCATTTAACACACTATTCTTAAACTCCGTGCCGAAAAGAAATGCCTCTATTAAAAAGGAACGAAGGGAGTACTTTATTTGATTTAGTATATTTTATTTTAGTTAGTTATTTTCCGTATCATTTGTAATCTTTTATTTTAATTATCTTGCTTGATTAGCAAGATAGGTTTAGGCTTTAGAATTCTATAAATTATAGAATTCTCTAGTATTTTGATTCATTGAGAAATAAAGTATAAACTTGTTCTCATTCCGGTTCTGGCGGAAATCACCCCCTAGCACCTCAACTAGGGTTTATCTTCCTTTTGTTCTTGTTACAAACGTGTGTGCTCAATCCCGATAGAACAAGGTTCTATCAATATGTCGCCGGCGAGGATGGGGAAGTGGATGCCGCTGCCGACGGCGATGGCGGTGCCGTTTCTGATTGGAGGGTACTTTGCGGTGGATATGTGTGTGGGGACGCTGGTTGTGTATCTGTGGCATAGGTTCAGGTCCAAGACGGCGCCGTTTGATATGTGGGGAGGGGCTGTGGATACTTCCGGCCTCGATTTTGGCTTTGGCCAAAGTGAAGCCACCGATTTGCATGAAATTCTTGGCCGGTTAGTTTGTTAGTAGTAGTAGTAGTAATGTAAGAATGAATAGAAGTTTGTTAGGTTGGGTAATTATAAAATCTACCCATTTCCTATAAGTCTATGATCTGTGTATAAGAAGAAATATATACTGTTATATCATTGATAAGAGGAATACGAGATAGTATGTTTTTAAAGACCGGTGTAAAATAGATTTGTTAGGTGACTAATTGAAAAACTATGCCTTTCTACTATTTTTGAATAATCTTACTACAAAATATACTTATGGCCACATGTTTACATACGTGTGTCAGTGACAACCGTGTTTTTTCTTTAATTTTTTGAGGGGATGCCCAGACTCCGGATCTGAAATTGTGATAATTTCCAAAAGAATTCAATAGTATAATCACAACTTTTACTATTGTTAGTTTACAAACGAGATGCGATTGATATTTAGTCCTAGTAAAATATTAGGATAATGACAATTTTTAATAAGACAATTTAACAATTGGCTTTAAAATTATCAATTCATTTGAGCTAGTCTAAATTTAAAATTTAAAATTTAAATTCGCACAACTAGATTAGAAAGATATAATTGAAACCTTTTATAGATTTGATGTAATAATTTAGAACTAGTTTAAATGTTAGCATTAACAACTACACCTCCCGCTTGGCAGCAGGAAAAGGTCCCTTCTCCCCCTCTGTATCTCTCAAAATCTGTCTTGCCTTTAGCACTCACCTATTCTTCTTTAAATTCTCCACAAAGTAATCATTGTGGCTTAAATTGAGTTTTAATGGAACCTTGAGTTTCCATGAGTGGGCCAACAGACTGACTAGCAGTAGCGTACACAAGTGAATTCTTTGAATTTAAAGAAATTTGAAAGACGGGAAGGATCGAAGAACAAAAATTTCAACATTCACGAAAGGGAGTTGTTTCAGCTTCACATGCTGTGATTACTATGATTTGTTAAGATTTTTTTAAAAGACGACTTAAATGCCATTTAAAAATCTAAATATACGCATGAATTTAATTTGATCTTTAGAATAAACTTCACTCAATTGCTAAAATTGCGGAGCTGCAAAACTCTGTAGATCCTCTTATATTTCTTGTAAACTAGTATAATTTTCTCGTAAATGTGACATTCCAATTAGATGCATCTTTATAATTGGCGGTAGTAATAGTTGCAAAAATATAAACGCTGCCTCATATTTATAGCAATAATTGGCTAATTTACAAAGCCTACATGAACAACAAACCTTTAATGGTTCTTAAACAAACAGAGTAACAGTAGGCCTCCTCCAGAAGAATATTTGCAATACCACCAATCATCATAATATACAGGTACAAAATTAGGCAATTACCCCGCGCAAAAATGGTATAAACTAATCGAATGGCATCAAGCCACCCATCCAAAGATTCCCAAGATTCAGCAACCTGCAGTGACCAATGACATGACATCAAAAGCTGAAGAAGAGAGCATGAAGTTGATTTTTAAATACAAGATGATAGGCTTGGTAAGCATAAATATCTTACCAAGAAAACAGGTCCATGAGTTGTGTCAATCAGTCAATGCACAGGCCAGCACCAGGTGGTAGCGTAAGATCAGCACATGCTGATACAGAAACGATATCAGCAACAAAGACTCTGATGGCCGGTATACTGGTTGGCGAATCCACCGATCTCGATGAAAGGCTCAGGGATGCATATCTCTGTTCAGCTTTGCTAATCTGCATGAAAATGATTCTTAAGTTTCATTCGAGAAAGTAGTATTATGACACAGAAAAGGATATGTGCTTGAAGAATTTCATGAAATATGGAGTAGCAGACAAGTAACCCTAGTAAGAAGTCCATAGAAAAAATTTCAAATTTTGGACTTTTTTAAGTAAAAATGGTCATAAAGGGTAAAGAGACCAATGGAAAAACAAGGCTTTCTGAAAAGTTAACAAAGTTCATAGGAATAGGGTTCTGAATTTAATCCGTAAGTACCAATGTAACTGAAATTTGAAGATAGCAGGTTATCAGATGATTACATTACTGCTCCATATGGCACTTTGCATTTTTAATTTGCTTAATACAATTGATTTGATGATTGCTGGCAGCTCAATACTTTTCAGACAAAGCACAGTAGTGATAATCCTTCTTTTTAAGCATAAGCAGAGACTTCCTACCTGTTGAAGCCCTTCATGACTCGGTACAAATTGAGAACTTTTCCAATCACTGTGAGGTGCAACTGGGTTCCCAACAGGCGGTGCTGTAAGATATCCAACCTTTAGATATGGCAACGGAAGCTGAAAAAGTACAAATTTGTTCAGATGTAATTATTTTGAGAAAAGATGGCCTCAATTATTAACTAGTTTAAAGAAGATATCTTAAAGTGCAAATATGAACGAATGTCTATCTTATGTCTTATCCTGCTGTCAGAACAAGGAGAAGATACAGCAAATATGAACAGATGAATGGCACATTACCATATGAGTACATTACTTTTAGGCCATGCGTGCTAGGACATGGGACAAAATATCCTATCACGAGCTATTAACCAGGTTCAAACAAGTCAGCTGAAAAACAGTAACCTGTTTCCATATTTCAAATCATCCTTACAATTAGTCATGATTGCAAATGTGTACTACATCTATGCCGTGGACTAACTTTCGCGAGGTTGTCATTGATTCACCTTCAGATAAGCATATCTTTGGGTAACAATGGACTTACTATAATATGCAATGATCTTACCCTATGGTATGCAATGGGCCCTAGCCAAGAATGTCTAAATACAGAAAATTTAACATACAGAATTCATGTTGGTTTTATGTCAAACACTTGATGTTCAATTTTCAATAAAATTTTGCATAAAATATGAAGGTTATCCTTTAAAGTCTTTTATTATAAAAGTATTATTTTAATTATAGCCAGACTAAAAGTTTAACTGAAATGAGTACGCTATTTTATAAAATTTCATTTTGAGTAATGTGTAGTTTTTGTGTAAACTTTTAGACAGATAAGGGTGTTACCAGGGCAGAAATAAGGGTTGGGCGTTTATCAGGGCAGAAATAATTTCCATACATAGGCTCAAATCTCAATTAAATGTCCAAGGCCTTTAATGGGAAGCATGAACCCGACACCTTGCCTATAGCAGTTTTCACTATTGTCTGTTTCTCACGAGCAGGTACAGGTACCACTATTTATCTTATAAACTACGCTGCATAGTTCAATGCTGTTGAAAGGTTTCGTACAGTCACGTCCCACATCAGATACAACGCCCATGCTCCAAATGTTTATATATTGTTAGCAACTTCGGTTAACTATATTGACAAAGCAAGGGTAAATATCAAGTAGTCACTACCAGCTTGTTGTGCCGCTGTATATCTATTGGGGCCTACCCCGTGGCCTGGGGGAATTACAGGTATTTTATAAACTGTAATGTTCCAAGATCAACTGTCAAACACCCAATTCCAAGCTCTTAACATTCAAGGTTAGTTATAACAATAGTATTGATCAAGTAGTTGCTAACTTGCTATATCAGAGCTTTTTGTGTCACTGTATCGTTATTGGCCATACCCTGTGGCCTGGAGGAGTTACAGGTATTTTATAAATAGTATTATCACAAGGTCAACTTCCAAATTTCCAAATTTCAAGCACTTATCATCCAATGACAGTTTAAAGTATAGTATTGGTAAGTGGAATGGGGGTGTCTAGTCTAGGGGATGTTCTCCAATCGCTGAATAAACCTAAGTGTTTATCATACAACAATGAATTCGACCAAACTAAATAATAGATGTGAAGTGGATTCAAGTGTAAATTAAGAGATCTGACATCTTTATGAGTATGAGGGTGCAAGATAAAAAAACAGTTGGTATAGCATTTTGAGAACTTCCATATAATTGCACATCCTCTGGATTAAGTATGAAATAATGTTGAAGAAGTGAATACTCACCATAGACCGTACAAGCTTCAAAGCACTACTGTAAACCTGAACCACAAGCATTAAACAAATGAGGTTGTCTCTCAAGATTTCTATTTCAGAATTCGGATAGCAGAATATTTTTTAGTAAATAGAGAAAGAGAAAGCTGTCCAGTGGAACAGAAAAATTATGCAATGATCGAACTGACAGAATAAGAACGAATAAAATAATAGACATGAAAGAAAATAAGAGCGCACAGCAAAATAAGTGTGATGTCGGGATTTTACTTAAAAAAGAATAAATTATATAGTCAGAGATATCAAATGTCTGGCCTATAATCTACCAGGTTCATCCCACAAAGGTCGACTTATTTTCCATATTCATCTCACCCATATAACATAGCACTTTCCCTGTCAAAAACGTCAATTATCATTTACTGAAAAAAAACCTTGTTAAAAATGTTGGTTTAAAATTGTTATATAGTTTCCTTGTAATTAACTGCAAGGAAAATAGGACGAATATCATATTTACAATACCAGGTAAATTAATTTTAGCAGAAAAAAAATAATTCAGGTTGCCTATTGCAGTGATGTAGAAGGAGTAGTGTGATCATTCTAGGGTATTTTCATAAAAAATGAAAAACAAGAGAAGATGTAACAGAGAAATATAAAGAATAATAGATAATGATCAAACAACAGTGTGCTTACTGAGTAATTGGGCTTTAATGCATGTGCAGCTGCAATATATATTGCAGACTGGCTGTACAACTCATCAGGTGATACCTCCTTTGCAGTTACATATCCCCCAGTTCTTGATATGTCCTCTGCTAAGCCATACTGCAAATTGGGTTAATAAGACCAATGCATGACATCCCTTTTCTAATCCCCGGTTTTACTTATGCTACCATAGCATGTAAAAATAGTACGTAGTAAAATTATGAAAGAGCAAGACTAGTGTCAAACTAACCAGTACAGTTCCAAGATTGTAAATTGCCCTATGGAAATCAAACTGCAACTGTATTGCTACACGAAACTGTAGGCAAATAAACACCTTGCCTATAGCAGTTTTGACTATTGTCTGTTTCTCACGAGCAGGAACAATTGCACTGAGTTCCTGAAACATCAATAGGAGCACAGGACAAAGAAAGTAAAGTCTCCAGATAGTACATGCATAAAGGGTATACTGCTAAAACATAACATTATCATCTTATTACAGTCAGAATTGACTAGAAAGGAAAAAAATGGTTTCTATAGATTAGATACTATTAAACGAACATGTAGAGCAAGTCCCCAATTGTTAAGCGCCTGTAAATTCATGTTAACATTAGAAAATATCAAGAAAAAAAGTAGAATAACAGTAGAGAGTTCCCTATGCGAAGGAATGAATTGAAAAATATTTGAAATAAAATGTTCATGAACGTAATTCCTCTATTCAGCATTTGTAGTGTAATACAAAGGGTTGTTCACTTTTGCCAGACTGAATGAAAATATCTACCTGACTGTTCCAGTTGAGTTGGACAGCCTTTTCATAATTCTTTGTAGCCTGCAAATAAGAGAACAACAGTATGAAACAACACTACTATACAAAACCTTTACAAAATCATGAAAGACATTCATGTGCTTAACCATGTTACAGGAATAACACTGGAAATCTAAATACTAAGAAGTCATGTGCCAACATATAGAAGAACAAATACCACATCAAAAAATGAGAAATCAGAACTTTTTTACTAACAGTTCTATACTTCAATTGAATATATAACTTCAATGAGAACATACATCATGCACACTTAGTGTTATATGTGTATCTGACTATCTGTCATTCTAGACTAAGAATGAAAGTAACAGGAGAAGTTGACATAGTTAATACACTTATGGATATAGAGAGCACCACTACTTATAACCATCAACTGCTGTCACTATTAATAATCATCTCTAAAGAGGCTTCTAATCAGCAGAAGAAAATAATAATCTAACATCCATGTGCAATAGTATGAAAAAACTGATAAAAGATCAATAACTCCTAACCAAACTAATATGCACAGAGCTTAAAATGGGATGGAATAATGTTCTACCTCTTTTAACTTCTACATTTTTCTTAAGTTTCCAGCTGGATTTAACTAAATCAATGCTTCAACAGGAGAGCTTTAGGACCATAAAGTTCAATGTCACTAGCTCTCATTTAAAAAATAAAAAATAAAAGGTCACCAGATCTGAACCAAAAGAATGGACGAAGTGATCAAGAAATCAAGAAAGATATTACAGTAAACACAAGGATTCTGCTCATAAATAGAAAGAACGCCAACACAACCGACCTGTTTCCAAAACTCCTATGCTTCCTTTGTCCGACCACGCATTTTAGCCCGGTCAGATATTGCTATAGCCGAATTATAGTAAGCCTGACATAGGAAGAAAAATATCACAAATCTCCATTTGAATAATAGAAACTATTTAACTGTTACAAAGTAAATATGTGTAAAAGCAAGAATTCTTTCGTCTCCAAAAATAAACACACGTATCAGTGACACGTACATCATTAAGTGTGGGGCAAAGGCAAGTAGCCTCCTCATACTTCTTGCATGCTTCTTCAAGCAAAGCATCCTTAGAAGGAGAACTAGATTCTGGACTTACATTATCTGCACTTTCCTGCATGCATAGTGCAAATCTCAGATAACCTTACAGCATTCGAGAAAAATGCAACTTCAAGGATATAATATATAGGTTGACTACATCAGTTACTGATAATAGTAACTTGGGTATCCAGAAGCCATGTTAAGCACAACATATCCAGTCTTAACTTTTAATACCATACAACACTTTCATTGCTTAGTAGCTGGCTTCAGGAGAAAACCTCAAGGTACCAAAATGAAGTTCAAAGTGTAAGTAAAAAAATGAAAAAAACATTTATAAAGTCTCATCACATTAAACCACTCAGACCTGAAGAACAAGGGCCCAATTGTACAGTGCATCATAATCCTCTGGATTTCTTTCTAAAGCAGTTGCATATCTGCAAATCAACGCAAAAAAGATGAGATTAACTAATGCAATGTTCGTGTAGGAAGCTTCTGCAAGGTATTCAAAAAGTTTTGCACCGGGAATCGGTATTCATATATATGTCACTCAAAAGTGGCAATTAGAAAACACACTTGGGGATTTGTGGCATGATGAATTACTAATTTACTATTAACCATAACAAACAAAAGGGAAAAAAAATTGAACAAATATATGTAGTAGTAGTTACATCATATATATGCTAAAGATAAAATTATTACCTCCTGGCAGCAAATGTAAGAATCCTTTGACGAGATCTACCTTCCTCATCAAGACCTGTGACGCTATTAATCAACTCCATCGCAGCATTATTCTGCTCGATATGAAGTTCCGAGTTTTGTTGGCTGTAATAACATCAAAATTCCAACCAAAAGTTTAGATCTATCATAAATAATTTAAAATAATAGATCAGAGTGGATTATGTTCCTTTGCCTTAAACATATACAGTACTTAAATAAATTGTGTTCCGGATCATGTTACTTAACACTGCTTCCAAGAATTACTCTTGGAAAAGAAATCAGTATTACACTATCCATACAATTGAATATCAGTCACCTACAGTTTTAATTGTTTCCTGACCAAAAACCAATTCAAGACATTTAATAGTTTTGAACTTAATTATTTCTGTGTTGCTCAACTTTGATCTCTCTATGAAAGGAATAAGTATCGCACTCAGTTCTGAGGACTTCTAACGTTTTACGTTTAGACACTTGAGCACCAGAATCCTTCCAAGTTTCACTAATTTCAAATTTAAATCACTTATACACCAAAAGATTTCAGAAAATATATACCTACAACTTAAGTTCAATGAGATTTAATCTAAGCAACAGAAAATGCAGCAATTATCAGATTCCCACTAGTCGAGCATCAACTATCATCGCTAGATAACTTTATGCCGTTGGACTCAGAGACTGAGCACACCTAGATCCGATATCTGACCGCATTACAATCAGTTGCGCATATTTAAGATATTATTTATATTAAGTATGAATCCTAGAACATTAACACTGCAATTGACTAACCTATAAGGAGTACCGGACTCTCCGGCGTCGTTGACACTCGCATCTCCATTCTTCAATTCATTGAGCAGCTCTCTCATAGTAAATGTCCGATTCCCCTCCGCGTTTTCCACCGCCTTCGAATCTCTCTCCACGTCTTGGTGCGACTGCGCCACGCTTGAATCCGCATCACTTAATTCTGTCGAGATTTCTCCTTCCGGAGCAGAATTCGACGCCTCGGTATTCTCCGGCCGCACTTCTCCCGATCTCTCAGCATCCGGTGATTGTCCATCAGTATCACTGGGATCAGGCTTCTGGAGATCTGGAGCTTGTGTTACAGAATAGATCCTTTGGAGTAGGATCTTACTCCTTAACCAAAGCTCAAGAAGGATTTAACGAAAGGGAACACAAAAAAAAACTGAGATTAGTTGTTTTCTTCTCTCCTTTCCTCAACGAGGAGTACATAATTTATAAGGAGCTACAACTAACCGCTACTATGGAAGGGAGACGTGCTATCTAGCCACTACAAGGAAATGGGAAATGCAATAACCAACTAAGAAATGGAAACGTGCTATACTATCCACTACTAGGAAATGGGAAAATGCAATACTATGAAAAACCAACTAATTAACCATCAGAGGACACGTTCAATCATGTGTGGCAGTTTCCAAACTCAACACGTAATCCTTCAAATATGTGGGTTGTTTTCCAGCACGGGCTTCACGGCGATGGGCTTCTGCTATCGGGCCTCCGATTGGATTCCTAATTGCAGCTGCTTGTTCCGTTTCTTCAGCTGATAGATCTTGGGCCTGAATCAGTGGGCTCTCTGTAACATCCCCCTCTGGTTGAAGAACCACCTTGTCCTCAAGGTGAAGATCGGGAAATTGAATGAGCAATTGCTGAACGGGCTCCCAGGAGGCATCATCGAGCGATCCATCGGACCACTGAATTAACCATTGTCGCTCATGTTTTCCGTTCTTCAAAATAGTGCGTTCTCGAACTGCGGCAATAGGAATAGAGAGGGGTCGATCCCCAATAAAGTCTGCCGGGAGTGACTGAACCACAGGTTGGGTTGACGAAGCAATGTATGGTCGGAGCAGAGACACATGGAAAACCGGGTGGATACGAGCTGACTCCGGAAGCTCGAGGCGATAAGCAACTTCGCCTACTCGTTCAATAACCTTGAATGGTCCATAAAAACGCTTGCTGATCTTAGCCGAGAGCTTTCGGGCCACAGAGCACTGTCGGTAAGGTTGTAATTTCAATAGAACCAAGTCACCGATTTGAAAAGTAAGCTCACGGCGATGACGATTGGCGGACTCCCTCATGCGCTGCTGAGCGATGCCAAGATTGCGACGTAACTGACGCATAAGTTCATCACGTTCAGATAAAACGTCATCTACGGCTGGTAGAGTGCTGGATCGAGGTGTATATGGTATAATAGAAGGTGGAAGTCTACCATACAAAGCTTGAAACGGACTCATTTTTAGCCCATCGTGGAAGGTAGTATTCAATGCAAATTCAGCCCATGGAAGAAGTATTGTCCAACGTGTGGGACGTGCATGAGCGAAGGCCCGAAGATATTGTTCTAATCCACGATTCTTAACTTCGGATTGCCCGTCTGTTTGAGGATGATAGGCAGTGCTCCGCTTAAGAGAAGTGCCGCTGAGGCGAAAGAGCTCGGTCCAGAAGTTGCTAAGAAATATAGGGTCACGATCAGAGACAATAGACACCGGAAATCCGTGAAGCTTGATGACCACATCCACGAATAAAGCAGCAACGCGGTGTGCATCAAAGGAAGAAGGCAATGCTCCGAAATGGGCAAACTTGGTGAGACGGTCGACGACCACCATAATTGTGCCAAGGCCGCGGGAGGGAGGCAATCCCGTGATGAAATCCATAGTCACCTCATCCCAAACTTGAGTAGGAATGGGCAGTGGTTGAAGTAAGCCCGCCGGAGGCTTAGTTGAGTACTTCGTTGTTTGACAAGTGATGCATGCCATAACAAAGCGACGGATATCAGCTCTCATCCGAGGCCAATAAAAGGAAGTGGCAACTCTTCGGAAGGTATGATCAACTCCCGGGTGACCGGCCGAAGGGGTGGCATGGCATTCCTCAATGATGGATTTAATCAAACTTGAACTGGCACTTAAGCAAAGACGATGGTTATAGAACACCAACCCGTCGTGAATTGAAAAAGGAGGCTGAAGATTGCCTTGGGCTGCAAGCTCATGATGCTGAAGTAATTCGGGCAGTGTCTTGTTCTCCCTACGGAGGGTAGATATCAGCTCTGGTGGAGGCTGACAATAAGTTTCCAGCAGAAGGGCCGGTTCGTCAACTTCGTTGCGCCGAGAGAGAGCATCAGCAACACGGTTGGATGAGCCTTGCTTGTACTCAATAGTAAACTGATACCCCATAAGTTTACGGATGAAGAAATGCTGCTCGGGAGTTTGAATTATCTGGTGCAATAATTCTCGCAAGCTCCGTTGATCCGTCCGAATAGTAAAGGTGCGACCCAATAGATATTGACGCCATTTTTGAATAGCTTCCACAATAGCGTATAGCTCGCGGTGATACGTCGAAGCAGATAAGCGACGGGGACCAAGCTTCTTGCTAAAAAAAGCAATAGGGTGATCATCTTGGAGAAGGACAGCGCCAATGCCGGTGGCTGAAGCATCTGTTTCAATAATAAATGGTTTCGAAAAGTTAGGCAGATGTAGAACCGGGGCTGAAGTCATTGCGACCTTGAGCGCCGTGAAGGCCGATGTAGCAGCATCGGTCCATTTGAAAGAGTTGGACTTTAATAGGTCAGTGAGCGGAGCCGCAATATGAGAATAATGGGCAATAAACCTCCGATAGTATCCCGTGAGGCCTAAAAAACCCCGCAATTGTCGCACCGTTGTTGGAGTAGGCCAAGAAGTCATTGCCTCAATCTTAGCGGGATCAGCATGAAGGCATCCGGCAGAAATTTGGTGACCAAGATAATCAACCATAGTTTTACCAAATGAGCACTTTGAAAGCTTGACATAAAAATGATTCTCCAATAAAAGAGATAATGTCGCTTCCAGATGTCGGAGATGAAGATCAAGGGAGGTGCTGTAAATTAATATATCGTCAAAGAAGACGATTATAAACTGCCGAAGGAATGGCCGAAACAGACGGTTCATGCAAGCTTGGAATGTTGATGGGGCATTCGTCAATCCGAAGGGCATGACAAGAAACTCATAGTGGCCTTCGTGGGTTCGAAAAGCAGTCTTATGAGAGTCACGATCATGCATTCGAATTTGATGGTAACCTGAACGAAGATCGAGCTTTGTAAAATACTGCACCGCACCAAGTTCATCAAAGAGTTCATCAGCCGTAGGTATTGGAAAGTGGTCTGGTACGGTGACTGCATTAAGGGCTCTATAATCCACACAGAAGCGAAATGTGCCATCCTTTTTTTTAACGAGCAGAACGGGTGAGGAGAATGGGCTGCGGCTAGGACGAATAAGCCCTTGGTCTAGCATTTCTTGAACCATTTTCTCTATTTCACACTTCTGAAAATGAGGATATCTATATGGCCGTACATGAACCGGGGAGGTACCAGTTTTAAGAAATACCCTATGATCAAATAGGCGTCGCGGCGGTAATCCTTGAGGAGGACTGAAAACTGGGGCGTGTGCAAGCAATACCTCACGAACGGAGGGATGGAGATCAGAGGGGGGATCTGAAGGCTGCAACAGTTGCGGTGCTGACCGAGGAAGCACAACAATTTCATAGCAGGCCGATAGGGACTCCGCATCTGCTAATGAAAATAAATGATTCATCGAAATCTGACGCAGAGGAGATGTATCACCACGCAGCAAAACTGGGGAGTCGTGCCAAGTGAATTCCATGGTTAGAGAGGCATAGTCATGAGTCACTCTCCTGAGCAATTGAAGCCACTGAACTCCGAGCACAATATCTGGCCCATGAATGGGTAGTATAAATAAATCCACCAGAAACTCGTACCCTTGAATATGGAGGCGGACCTCGAGGCATTGGTTGGTGCAAGATAAAGAATCTCCATTTCCTACATAGACCCGAAATGGGGTAGTGGGCTGCACATGTAGTTGGAGTTTCTCCACAATATTAGGATGGACAAAATTGTGCGTACTTCCGCCATCAATAAGAACTTGCACTGGAGAGCCAATAACAGTGCCGGTGAGGCGGAGCGAACGTGGACTGGAAGAGGCCGAGAGACTTTGCAAGGTGGACACATCGGCGATTGGAATATCATCTGCGGAAGGGTCCAGCGGAGTAGAGGAGTCCAGGGACTCATCATCGTCACCAACAAACAAGAGCAACCGTGATTGACAACGATGATTTCGGTGCCATTTTTTATCGCACCAGTAGCACAAGCCTTGAGCATCTTTAGCTAACTTTTCGGCAGTGGTGAGGCGCCGAATAGGGCGGTCAGATCGAGTGGAAGACAGTGGCAGATTGGTGCTGGATGTAGGTGGTGGTGTTGAGGATAGTGAAGGAGTGGAGCTAGTTGGAGAAGACCATTGTCGGCGTTGGGGAGTAGTGGCTGCAGAAATGGTATCCACATATTGAGCAGAGAGCTCACGAGCCAAGGCAAAAGCCGCCGCTAGAGAAGTCGGCCGACGAAGAGTAAGGTCGCGGCGCAGGAGAGGTTTGAGGCCCGCAATAAATACTGAGACCAAAGCTGGCTCGGCAACACCGCTAATCTTGTTGAGCAACCGTTCGAACTCTGTTTGATAGGCGAGGACGGTGGAGGTTTGTTGCAGTTTGGAGAGAGCCCCAAAATAATCTTCAAAGTGGCCAGGGTCAAAGCGGAGGCGGACTTGAGCCACAAAATCATCCCAAGAAGAAAGGATGATGTTGTTACGAACCCATTGAAACCATTCAGATGCCGGGCCCTCGAGGAGTAGACCGACCAAGCGAAGGCGCTCAGTTGGGGCTGTTGCATAAAAGTCGAAATATTCTGATATACGGAAAAGCCAGCCAGTGGGGTCTTGGCCATCGAATTTAGGGGCTTCGAGGCGAAGCTGGGAGCCGCGGAAGGCTGTTGGTGTAGTGTTTTGAGGAAAGGTGGGATGAGCAGGGTGGAATGGATGGTGCATGATTTGAGGGAGTGTGACTGAGGTATGGGGGTGGTGAATTGAGCTAAAGTCAGGAAGGGTGGGACATATTTGTGTAGTGGAAAGGGAAGGAGTGTGTTGGTGTGGGGTAAAAGATGTCGGGGGAGGCCGAACATTTTGAGGTGATGAAGCATAGGAAAAGGGAGGTGGCTGAAGTGAGGAGTGATATAGAGCCATTAACTGATCGAGGCGTTGCGTGAATGTCGACGCGAGCGATTCAATTTGTGTGTTGGTGGAGAGTTGTAGGCGATCAAAGTGGTGTTGAATTGGAAGGGGAAGAGACGGGAATTGCTCCGAGTGAGGAGTGGGAGTGTTGGGTGTGTGGTTGGTATTTGCTGAGGTATTGACCACGGTGGATGTTGTAGGTGGGGGAGTTGATTTTGAATGCATTGTGACTCAATGAAAGCACCAAATTGTTACAGAATAGATCCTTTGGAGTAGGATCTTACTCCTTAACCAAAGCTCAAGAAGGATTTAACGAAAGGGAACACAAAAAAAAACTGAGATTAGTTGTTTTCTTCTCTCCTTTCCTCAATGAGGAGTACATAATTTATAAGGAGCTACAACTAACCGCTACTATGGAAGGGAGACGTGCTATCTAGCCACTACAAGGAAATGGGAAATGCAATAACCAACTAAGAAATGGAAACGTGCTATACTATCCACTACTAGGAAATGGGAAAATGCAATACTATGAAAAACCAACTAATTAACCATCAGAGGACACGTTCAATCATGTGTGGCAGTTTCCAAACTCAACACGTAATCCTTCAAATATGTGGGTTGTTTTCCAGCACGGGCTTCACGACAATGGGCTTCTGCTATCGGGCCTCCGATTGGATTCCTAATTGCAGCTGCTTGTTCCGTTTCTTCAGCTGATAGATCTTGGGCCTGAATCAGTGGGCTCTCTGTAACAGCTTGGGTCGGTGGCGCGGCGGCTTCAGCAGCTAATGGTTCGGGTGATCCGTTTTGTAATTCGGAGTGGTCGGGATTCGTAGACATAGCGATGGCAGTAAAGATTGAGATATGGGAACCGGGAGAGGGAACAGAGATCTCTCTCCGTCTCTGTCTCTCTCTCTCTCAACACTGAAATGCAAATTATGCAACGACTAATTGTAGTGAAATTCTATTCTATTATTCCAGATTTATTTTTCACTGACACAACAAAATTGATCATTTCTTTCCTTTTTTCGATCTTTGTTGGTTAAACAATACGGGCCTAGCCCCATTCGCAGTAAAAGGCCCATTTGTCTAGCATTTTACTACTACTACTAACGTTTTTTATTACTACGACTTAACTTTATATTGACGTGCACCAAAGACAAAGGTTGTGAATTTACATAAAAAAAAAATACAAAGGGAAATATATATATGTATATAAAGTAGAAGCAAGCAACTTAATTTTTGTAGTGTCCAAGTAAAGTATTGATATTAAGAACACAGATCAAATGGCTAATCGCTGCATTTCCAAAAAAAATCTAGTACAGTGTTTTATACTCCTCCATCCGCGAATAAGAGTCTCATTTTTCATTTTGGTTCATCCGAAAATAAAAATCTCAGTTCATAATTACTATAAATGGTAAAGAGATACACATTCTACTAACTCATTACATTCACATATCATTTTATACTAATATATATAAGTGGAACCCCTGTTCCACCAACTTTCTTCCGCCTACTTTTTTTTAACATTTCTTAAAATCCGCGCTGGAAAGAAATGAGACTCCTATTCATAGACTTCTACGGAAGGAGTATGAGGTTAATAGCTTACTTTCATTTTGATGTTCTGGAAATCAACTACTCCGTATATGTATATGTCTGCGTAAACTCAAAGCACAACCTCGACTCAAATGATTTCCTTGTAAGAGCATGTTGCCACTTCACTAGGGAGTCCACAGCGCGGGCAATAATACAGAGTGAAATTCATAAATAAGGCAAAAGATACAAGTTGTGCTTTTTTGTGTGTGGATGAAAGAAAGAAAAGTAAAAAAGAAAAAGCTATGGGGCTAAATCTTGTCATGGAGGGTGACTACCAAATCATGTGCGTCGTCCAAGAGTTTCCAAACATCAAGATGACCAGCCATGCTGTTGCACTCCTTCATGATTTCATCCATGCTGCTATAATTGTCTATGATCAACCTCCGCTTTTGAAGCACACAAGCAGCTATTGCATACAGTAGCAGATCCTCCGTTGGTGGAGCCTTTAGCCTCATTTGTCGCCATGCAGATTTGATCATTCCTGCTCGAATTGCTGCTTGATCTGCCCACATCACTTCCCACAGGCAAAGCGTCTGCTCAAACGTTAGCTCCCTTCTAAACAACACTACCACCATTCTATAAACAAAAAAACAGTCTTCCGCTTGAAGATTCTCCAAGTGCCTGTACAGATGTGAATCCTTGCATTTTATGATTTTTGAAACAATGTTCAGCTGTCTCCTGATTCCAATTTCATCAAGACGGAAGTTATGCCTAGCTCTCCGCATGAAACCCACAAAGCACCAAAATGCCACATAGTCTTCCTCTATCACGGATACGATTGGAGACAGCAAATCACTCATACCCTGACAATAACCGATCTCAGAATCGTACAAAGCATAAGCTTCTAGGATAGCGACAAGGCGACCTGCGTGATAAACTCTAGATGGCTCAAGATGATCATAGTCCTTCAATCCAACACTCTCTGCTAGTTGCCAGGCCTTGTCTTTTGATACTGAAGCTTGACAAGGAGAATAAATTACCCATTCAGCATTAGCCCGTATAGCATCAAGGCGTATGATCCGCTGCCATGTTGCAAAATCTCCAACTTTATAAGAGACTGGCCTCGTGATTAGATTGCCAAGAGCTGAATACACAGGCTCATAAAGATTATCATCTTCAATTTCCATTGATGTGATAAGAGGTTTGGTGTCCTCCAGATCATCAGAGGAATCAGAATCCAATGGGTCCGTTTCAGCTTCAGAGATGTTTTCATTAGTAATTTCACCATTGTCTTCTTCCTGCTCCACTAACTCCCTGTGTCCACGCACCTCAACAGACGAACTAGTAACCTCTGTCAATTGAGAAGGTCTGGTACTTGTAGCTTCATCCAGACTTGAAGAATCAAAAACTTGACTGGTATCTTCCCCATCTTCTTCTTCGCTATTGTTTCCAGATGTATCCTTTAATTTAAAACTCTGTTCACCACGTTTGGAAATTTGACGACACTGTTTCCGTAGCTCTGCATATTCTTTCCTGTGGTAATACAATGAATATAAATAAGTTGCAAGAGAAAAAAAAAGATGAATCATAATGGAAGGTTTTGAGCAAACATGCATTTGTTGGAATTTGGAAATCAAAGAAAATAAACCAGACCCATTTTGCATCAACACCCTTGGCATGTGTCTGGCACGGTGACAGAAAAAGACATGAAAATATTATCACCTAATATTAAGATTGAAAAACAGCTTTGCCATTTATGCAGATGTTCAAATTTCAAACCAACGATTCCTACATAAACCAGATTTTAAGGATGCATCTAGTGATTATGAAAAACAAAAGAAGAAAGGCCATTCACTCACTGTTTTAATCAACCTTGCATGTCAAGTACTTAGAAAAATTGATCCTAGCTTGACCTAACCTCATTTGAATCTACCTACTGATCTCAGTGAAAGAGCTGCATAAAGACATAACATAAACAAAGAATAGCTTCCCAGAAAACAATACAAGAATATTGGTTCCTTTACATTTAGCTTTTTAAGGGGTGGGTTGCAGGGGTATTCTCCTTTCCAGCTCCAACCAAAATAGGACCATGTGAGAGTAAAACATACTCCCTCCATCCCATAGGAGGCTTGTATACAACTTATAAGTGGAAAAAAGGAATTTTTTACACACAAAAAAAACACAACTTTCTTAATATACATGCCCAAATCAAATAGATCACTCATAATGTGACAGAGAGGGTACCTCTTTTGAGCTTTAGTGGCATCTCTCTCACTCTTTGAGCTTCTCACATCATACCTGTGATGACAAACAGCCCAATTAATAAAAATTAGCATGCAAAATCACGGTGAGAGACAGAAAAGGGGAAAAATGCACTACCATAAGATGCAGCAAGAATATACTCTTCTTTTGGGAATGCATAATTGTTTCATAATGAATAACGGCACATAATCTTCGCATCCCAAGAGCAATTATCAATAAAATTACAATTTAGTCTTAAAACAAGCATGCTCACCACCCTCTTCATTAACGTCAAGCATAGAACCTAGAATTTTTTTCTCTTTTTTGGTGGGAGGGGGAGGGGTTCTTTTTAGGTTACAATCTAGAGTCATATAGTAACTGAAGTTTTTAGCTAGTGACCAATGAAGGCTCTATCTTTTCATTACAAAGGAAGTGTAAACACCAAGTAGACTCATAAAGAAACCATTAAAAGCTTTAAGAACGTGAATTGTCAGACTGAATATGAAAACAATGCCATGGCAAAAGAATATCCACAATCTTTTATCAGAAAACTGTGAAGTGCATATCATTATGTCATTGAACAGTTCTTGTCATAAGCTATATATAATATAAATAATTACAGCCAGCATGTTGAGAGCGAGATCATAAGCTTATAAAGATTGCTTGTGCAAGGGATGATGGATCTAAATCAATTGGAACTTCTCAAATTGAATGATAATCAAAGTTGCAATAAAACGGTGAAAACAACAACTGAGGAAGCTTACATTCCAAGAAGGAAGGGCCAAACCTCCATCCGTATGCTAGGCTCAACACCCTGCAACAAATTAGATAATTAATTGAAGTTAGTAAATAATAATAATATACTACAGAATAAGATCCTGAGAAAATTGCATTGAGGTTGTAACACAATTTTTTCCTAAACTAGGAGCATACCCCAGTACGGATTTTCTTCAAAAATTTGACTCCTCCATCTGAAAGTCTCCCATCAGCATCAAACAAACCCTTCCATTGTTTGGCCAAGAGAGCATGTTTCCTTCTCCTTCTAGACCAAGGAGATGTAAGGCTTCTGCTGTAAAGAATTGATCAAAAAATATAACATTCCATCGCAAGAAAAAGAAACAGTAAGTAGAATGCAGATGAATAAAAGGTGAATGGGAACTACATAATCTTCACATCAACTATGCACAATCCTGACTATTCCCTAGAAGGTAGCTCGAATGACATCTTGAGTCAGTGTAAGAAATTAGACCTGTACGAACCGAAGGGTATAGCAAAAGCTACATTTTTTATCCTCTACTGAATTCAAAATGCTAATTAATTTGTCTCTTAACTCTAGGAATTTGATTATCACCTTCCAGATATTAGTAAGAAAGTCCCAATTCTAACAACTTTCTGATCGCCACAGGTACCTTTTGGTCACCAGAAATCTTCTAATTCACCATATCAATAGTCAGTACAGACAAATAGGCTTTGATTATACTACACTACTAGTATTAGACAAGAGCCTCCGGGATTGAGAAATGAGGAAGGAAACGCTAGGAGAGGGAACTAAAAAGATACGGAAAAAAAAGAAATTTTTAGACAATGGATGAAAAAAAACAAAGGATCAAGACCCCGAAAGTCTGAAGAAGAAGAAGAAGAAGAAGAAGAAAGGAGTAGAGTGAAAAAAAAACTAACCGATTAGAAGAAACCAGTGAGGAAGACGAGGATGATGATGAAGAAGCAACGACTAACAAAACCGATCTCAAATGACTCCACGAAGAAGATGACGAAGACGGCGTCTTATTATTCGACCCCAGAAAGATGTGGCTCCGCCTCAGCGCCTTCATCAATGGTTGTTTTTGTACCAACATTTATGATAAACCTAATTATCTGATTACTTGATCTAATTCAAACCTATAACAAAAAAAAATCTCCCAAATCCGTCTGCTAGGGTTACAGCTAAGGATGATGAAAAGTAATGATTGATTTGATTTGTGTTCGTCTTTACCTACGGGAGGAGTAGACGAGGGTAGCGGCGAGCGCGAGACCGGCCATGGCCGTGACAGCGATGGCTATTCCGACATTGAAAGAGGAGGGAATGAGGACGTTTCCCCCTCCGCCGGAGCCGCTGTTGGCCTCCGCGAAAAAATAGATCCTGCTCTGATCATAACCGCCGAGAAAGATCTCGGGCATGAACAAGAGGGCAGCTGCCGCCGACGTCAGCGTTGTAAGCACCTGAGAAATTAGTATTATCCCCTGGCGCCTTCTCACTCCCGAGGTCCTCAACACCATCACCAAACTCAGAAACGCACCCTTTTTTCCATCATCACTGCCTCTTGCTTTTTGAGGGCATCTCCCATGGAATTATAACTTAGATATAATATTCCTATTAAATGAGAGATAGTTATCCTGCCATTAATATTTAATACTACTCATTTTTTTCAACTCTACCATTTTCCTCCCATTTTTATCATAAATGCATTTTCCAAAACTTTTTAAATGTATTTTTCAATTTATTCTATTCATGATTATGTCCGGACGTAGAGTTGTGTAAATGATATTTCAGTGATTTTTTCATGTATTTATCAGTATATAAAAAAAATTAAATGTAACATAATCTTAAATATAAAGATGTTCATGAAGAGTAAGTAAGTACAATGATAAATAAATTTCATGGAGTATGAAAAAAAGAAGGTTATTAACGAACACTCTAAAATTAAATAAATTTGGCAAACTCGATTAAATTTTATATTCCTTCCATCCTATTTGAAGTGATCTAATTATTTTTATTGAGATATCCCATTAATAACATGTTACATAAAATTGAAATGTTATTTTTTTTCTATTCTATGAGTATTTCTCTAATTTTATTTTCTATATACTTAACTCATAAAAATTATGCAGAAAATATCGTGTTGAAAATGAAATATTTCGCATTAAACATGATGAGGATGGGAGTATTACATTGATATTGATTTAGAAAAGAGAATTTTCTCTATTTCTCTAATTTTATTTATTTTACTACTTAATTAACAAAATATGCATAAAATCTTGTGTTGGAATCGCATTTGCATTGATTTAGATAAATAGAAACTGTGCCTGTGATTTGTGTCTAAATCATGCCAGCATTGCCATGAGGATGTTCGAGTTTCGATTAGTAGGCAAAATAGTTGAATGGACGGACCATAATATTTAATCGGTTAAGAATGAATTTTGTTTGTCACTCTCTCTAAATGTGTGCATTCAATTAAAAAAAGAGGGGTTTAATTAGTTATCCCCCATCTTATGCCTACGTTATTTAAATTTCAATGTCATTGTATATTTTGTCGATTATCGTTATTAATTCATGTGTAGGGAGAATCTTAATTAATACTAGTATCTCATGGATGAATTACGCCTTTTAGGACAATTTTTAAAAGATAACTTAATCTAATACTACTATAAAATATCCTATTGATGTGAGGCATCATATTTCCCAAAGCAATACTAGCTCGATTCTCATATAATCCACTTTTATAAAGTTGTGCATCACTTTGGTAAAGCGGGATAAAAAGTTTTCATATGATTTTTAATGTTTAGCGGCATTACAAGATCTTGTCTCCTCTTACTGTCGAATCGTGTCGATGCTGTCGGATCTGCATACCAAATGTTTATTGCCCTTTCCCTAAAAGCTAGGTTTAGTGTTTGGAGTTATAATTACAAAGTGTGCTTCACTACGATGATGAGATCTGCACAAAACTTTTACAATATTCAAGTTGATATGTCCCATATATACTCCATTTTATGTCGCTGAATTTCAATTAACTTCGGTTATTAAAGTACTTTAAGGTTACTCATCAAATTTACCGAGATAATCACGTCTCTTTAAAAAGGTTGAGCGTAATGAAAACACACTTCTCTTTGTACTCAACGTTCAAAATAATTACATTTGCAGTAAAAATTAAATGTACAAACACAATTTTTCGCCCCTCATGGATATGAACCCTGGTTACATTCAACAAGCAAGGGAGATTCATCATTTGTAGATCTTAAAATAGTTCTCAATTATTGCAATACGAAAATTTTTAATTAGGATAGGGTAAACATAGTTAACTCTAAAATAAAGTAACATATGGAGTTGCTATAAGCCAAGTCAATATTGAAATTAAAAAATATAAAGTCGAAATCATAGCGCAGTCCCGAGATTGCTAGATTGACTGGAGACCTATCTATATTGGATGATTTCAATATTAAAAAATTATAAAGTTCAATCATAGAATAGTCCCTATATTGCTGCAATGAAATGGAGACCTCTGACTCAAACGTGCATATGTAAGAATACTTCCAAATTCAATAGTTGGAATGATAAATATACCATGCTCAAATTCATTTTTAAATACATTTTCTTATCACCAAAAGATAAAATAAAAGGGGTAAATACAAAAGTTAAGGTGTAGAGAAGATGGGGAGACAAGGTATCAAAATTGATGCAAAGGTGCACATGCATGCTTCTGGCTTTGGTCATACGCCATATTAAATGGAGTCGCATGAATCTAGATGCTATATCATATTATTATGCACTAGCTTCATATGGAGTATTTAATTATATGTTCAAAGCCATAAAAATTTTTAAATGAATATTTCAAAATTTCTCAACTAGCTTGAATGCACATGACTAGGTATTATTGATTTTGTTTAATTACTATTTTTCGTTATCAATTGATAAAATTTTATCATCGTTTACCAAATTTTAAAAATTGACACCTTAACGTTAGTTCTGATTTATAGATTCTTTCGACTTAAACTCTATTTGCTTCATTAGCTCTTGAGAAGAAAAGTCGAAGTCAAGTAGCCAAAACGACATCGTTTTGACACAATATCTAAATTAATACACATCGGCACCAAACCATACCTACTAGTATCTCTGTCCAAAATACTCCTATGGCCACAATGCATTTCATTAGGGTACAGCTCTAGTTTTAAACTAAATTGCATTTACAGCTGATGCATAATTACTGATTACATATACATACCTTAATACAGCTTATCAACATGATGACCAGAGCAACTGCAGTTGAAAGGATCAACACAATCAGCCCTGAAGTTCCGTTGAGAATGGACTGCTTCCTACATTATGTTCCTGTGAGGAAAATATCTATATTTCAACATTTATCCATTTATTACAAGATACTAACTTCCATGAATTCGCAGAATATTGCCACAAAAAATGCTTAGAAAACAGGTCCACGTTCTCATATATGATGATTTTATAGCAACATACCATTTCTAAGCTGTTAGGGCTGCACGCCTTCCTCAAATCCAGTGATTGTTCGATCCTGATGTATGTTTTAATTTTTGACATTAGTCCAACAGTCGGGGTTTCTAATGTGAACAGAAGGCATTGCATGGTGATGTAAACAAGAGTAAAAGATCCGTACAATGCACAAAGTTGTACACACATACACTACACCCCAAAAAAATAGAGATAGCTAGCTACTGAAATGATGTATAAGTGGTTTATGCCAATACTATAACCTTTTTCCAGTTCAGAGGTTAACTAACAGCGGCGTGACAGTCATTTATCATCTTCAGTAAGTAGGAACATTAATCAGCTTTCACAATTAGGTTTGTATATTCACAATTGGACCATTATTGGTGTGCTCTGTTTGGTTGTAAATTTATCACCCCTTAAATTCCTCCTTTCATTTCCATCCTATTATATAAAAAGAATTTACCATTTCTTATTGATCATTTTCACTCCAGTGAGGGATAATATTATCACCCCAATACCTCATGATAATATTATCCCTTGTTGAAGTGAAAATGATGAAGGGGTCAAATTCTTATCGATAGAAAAAAGGAAAAGAGGAATTTGAAGGGAGATAAGTTTCTTACTTCTCATTTTCGAAGGATAAATTTACAACCAACGATAACACACTATAATTTGGAAACAGATTAGTATACTATGTTAATGTGAAGCAAGTAAAGAAGTCAAATACTTCTTCTATAGAGGATGCAAATTTTTCTCTTACATCAAATATTAGTATATTACCAAATTGATCAAATAACATACTATAAGCAAGTAGACCCTCTATTACTGGATTGCTCAGTGTTCTCAAAACTCTACAAATCTTTGATGTATGACCAAGTAAGCTCACGAATTTAATAAATACTCTATACCAAGTCATCGCAGAGATTCATAAATCAGGACAAGTAGCAAGTATATCACAAAAGGTAAGACAAACCATATCATAAGTATATCACAAAAGTTAAAACAAACCGTGTCATAAATAGCCCTCTGATTGCGCCAAAATTCCAAGGTAGGCATCAGCAATCTCCCTGTAAGATTTCCAACATCATTAGAAGATCAAACTTCCCTCTAGATGATTGAATAGGTTTAGAGTGCTTGAAGAAGCATTAAACAGTAATACCAATTAATTCATAAATGTGAAGCTAAGATATGAAGAAAACCGGAATAATTATTCCTACTGATAGAGTGATAGTATAGGTCTATTACGACTCAAGATATGGAAGATATACTCACCTGATCGAGATCTGCGGAAACTACATGACTGGGGTGATGCATTCCAACCCTTTTCCTTTTCCGTTTTTGGAGTTTCCTGATCAAAAAGTAGATGAAAAATAAATGGTTTACTTTTGTGTAACAGAAACCAAGTACTACAGATCAGGCTACACTAAAACAGAAGAGTTATGTTGAGTAGTCAAGATTGAGATCTACTAAATTTAACAAACATGTATGTGATAAAAAAGGGAGAGAGAGATAAAGGTCATCATATAGCTAGTATCCAGTCTCTAATGATATCTGATACAAATGCATAGACAATAAAATTTTATGCTCTAGAAGCCAAAATGGACATGCCCCAAGTACCAAGCGCTGATCAGGAAGAAATTTCCCGCCCAAGCAGAAAATCTGCCGACTCAACAAAGATTAACTTTTCTGATGATCGTAAATGCAAAAAGGGAAGAATGATTGGAGATATATGTGAAAGAAACCACACACAAACTAGAGTGTATTACATCATGTTTTAGTTCTTCCCCTCCCCCAATCCCTGGGACCATATATACCTAATGTGTTTGTTGCGCCTGGAGTGATGAGATGGATTAATGAAAATAATATATCCTCACTCAATGTAAACACCACCACTTAGGGAATAAGTTTAACATAGACGCCAACCTTACTAACAGGCATGGATTTTTGTCTGGTCGCCTTGCCCAAAGCCTTAGCCTTCTCCGACAGACTACTTTTCCCATTAGTTAAAGTACCCCTATGATTGTCTGCGGAAGCTGGAGTATGATGTGAGTCATGTGACTTGGATGAAACAGCAGGTGTAGAAGGTAACTCTGTAGCATTAGTTTTGGCCATACGGGTGCTGCTTCTAGTTTTAATTTCTCTGATACCCTTGTCCTAATCACAAGTATCAGGAATTGGTCAGATCCATGTATTTAGAAACAGTGCATCTGCCAAACCAAATATTATTATATATATGCAGTTTTGTAGAGACCACTAACCTCAGAATTACAGTTGTTGCTACTCACTGGTTCTTTGTCAACAACTAGTTCTGATTCTAGTTCCCCGAAGCCGACTGATGAAATAGAGTTAAACCTGATTTTCTCACAATCTGATATTCCAGTTGATCTTTGATTTTTCATCTCTTTCACTCTGAACTTTCTTTTTGAAGGTGTCACGACTCTTACTTCATTAAGGCTCGGAATTTTCTCTGATGAGCTCATATCCCAGTCAGAGTTGGTATTTGCTTTTTTGCCATCCATCTTCCTTGAGTTATCAGCTCCCCGTTTTATCTTCTTATTACGTAAGTGACATGCAAGCAGTGTTCCTCCTTTATCACTGAGTTGAGAATAATCGGCAGATACCTTGATGATTCCATCGCAACTTAAATCTGAAGATGATTTTACCTTGTTCTCAAGACAATTCGCAGGTAGATAAGGAGCAGTATGGCCTTCAACACAGGTGTCTCCACAATATGATTCGTCCTGAAGACCACTAACAATATGTTTACGAAGGAATTGAACACCCAAAGATTTATCTTGCTTGCCTTTCCACCTACCCTTGGCTTCAATTCTTCTTTGTGACCCCAAGTCCTTTTCATGACAGTCTAATTGTGGGTGTGCACCTCCTATTGCTTAACAATTAGTAGCAGAAAACAGTAAGGATAAAGATTAAACGGGAACAAGTACAATTTTGCCATTGAACAATGGTCTATGCATCTAGATTTTTTCCAATTGAAACACACAAACTAATTTTCACAAAATTTTTTTACCACTAAAGCTGCAGCAGGTAAAACTTTTAGCTAGAATACACTTTTCGGCTCACTCTCATGAAACATACATGGTGGTTTTTGAGCCTGTTTTTTTTCCAAACAAAAGGATTAATATCTCAGGTAGGAAATGAATTAGAACTGAACATATATTCTTCTACCGACACCAAAAACTGTTTAACTTATGTTATTTGGACTATTTCGTCAACTAGTGTAGATGCAAAAGAGAAAACATGCCCTCAAATTTTTATGCATGCCAGTCACGGTGGATTTCCAGCAGAAACAGTGTGGCCATGTGGCATCTTGCCAAAACTTGCTAAATTGGGTAGGCAAGTTGCAGTCGAGAAGTTTGGGTGCAAAAGTTCACTTTTTCCAATGATCAAATAAAAAATTTCTCTGCAATTTGCACAGCACTCAAAAAAATAAGCTGGTAGACATACATCCAAGTCCCTGCGAGAGTTGCTCAGAGAATTTGTCTGTCACAATGCCCTTGGAGGGAGGCTCTTTACACAAAAACTTTTCATCATACTCCTTCCAGTAAAGTGGAAACCCAAAAACAAAATGGTTGAAAACCTGTAAAGTATTGAATGATGAAAGATTAATAACTTATATTTACAAACCCAAAATGCTTATCTAATTAAAATAAAGACAACCAAAATATGAATGTTTTTAGAGGTTTAAGCATATTCTAGCATGAAAATATGGGAAATTAAACTGAATCATTAACTTCTATCTTGAGCTTTCAGCATTTTACATGTGCATGTGATGATACAGCAGCTATAAGTTTTAAGTGCAAAATAATGTTCCTGAATTCACATTAGTAACACAAAGTTCATCCTTGTGTTGAATAACAATAAAATAAGTGGATACCAGATTTATAACAATCATTGTGTTATGTGATACGGCAATGATGCCTCTCAAAAGACATGAAAAGCAATGGGAATTTACATCAGATGGAAACCCATGTTCCAATGTGCGATCTTTGTTTATGAAGCCCTTAAGCATAACACAAATCCCATCAGCGGTTTCAATAGTGAAGTCATCATAACTTTTGAGGATCGGTGCTGATGTAAACTCTCGCCTGGCTTGTTTCCTATGGCACTAAATCAGATGGAATTCTTAAGAGAAGAAATCATGTAAATCATCAACTTATTAGAATTCCACCTAACAAAGCAAAGTTGCATAGCATGTCAAATGTCCACAATAATACCATTATTAGATCACGAGGGTGCCATAGAATGACATATCAGGAAAGAAGATAAGATAAAGCTCCCACAGTCCCACTGAACCATGAATTCTGCAAAACAAGTATGTTGAGAGCTTGTTTGCTACACACTTATTAAGAGGTGATAGATGTGTAAAACGATAAAATCCTTTGCCCATTAAAACACACAACCCGTCAAGTATTTCCCACAAGCAAAGCTCGTTTCACGGTGAAATCTAAAGAACAATAAAACCCATTTCATGAAACTGGGCAATTTAGAGCTAGCCTTTTCCCACATTAGATAAAAATAAAACTCATTTACATACTTGAAGGTCATAAGCAATTAGGTACTATGAGCTGATGGATTAGCAATCAGTCAGCATTTGCAGTTTATAGTCACTTTTCATGGACTCAAACCTTCATGCTATAGAAGCTCTCACACATAATCTTGGCAAATATATTTCATAGAAAAGCAACCTGAGCAAACAACCTCGAATAGAAAGCCGAGCAAGCTGCATTATTAATACTGTTATTTTGAGGCAACTAAGTTTCTTTATAAAATATACAAAGGGGAACCAAAAACAGCTGCTAGAAATGTTTAGGGAGAACGCTGGGCGAAGGGGAACCAGAATTTAAGTAAAAACAATTGATTGTAACCCTTCAGAAATAATCACATGAGCAAAATATGTTCTTGAGTTATCCCCACAACAAACCAACTATTTCAAGAGCATTTGAAAAGCCTATGTTGTTGAAGATATGAAGAACGCAAAAAGAAGCAACATACCCCTGGTCGGTAAGCCCTCCAACGGCGAGTCGCCTTCCTTGGACCTCATTTTCGGAGTTAACCAACCACCAATCCGCCAAACACACCTTCAATCGGATATAGAGAGAGTATAAACAACATACTACAACAAGAAAACAAGTGTAAAATTAAAATTGAGAAACTCAGCAAAAATGCTCACTGTCCGGCGAAAGTAGGATTTTTTAAAATTGGACGGGTTCGCACGATGAGCTGGAGTTGAAGTAGATGGCGATTTCATACCATAATTCATTACTATCAACCAAAGCTATTGAGCTCATACCAGCGCAACTGAAATAAAACGACTGAAAACTATAGCTACAGGATATTTTAGATTCAAATCGACAGCACTTGGGTTTGGCCCAACACTCCCTAACTCGAACCCTTGGGCCTATGGTGTGCTACCCATTTGAAGAGTGGATCCTCTTGTGTCTTAAAAATAGCAAAATTTAGATAAATCGTCTTCCTAAATGGAACATTTTCTTTTTTTAATTTTGTAAAAGTTTGTTATGCATTTATCAGCGTGACGTGATGCATCTTTTGGTCTCTTTAAAGTATAAAATCACGTTACATGAATTTGAATAAGGAAAAATTATGTTTAAATTTGAATAAGTAAAACGTAATCCTGCCTTCTTGATACTTTCTTTTTTTATTGTTGAAAAAAACTTCTTTTTATTGCAAATTTCGTTTTCTATTTACTATTTTGAGAGAGACAATAATTGCATAAAGAATGATTGGGTGCAACGTGAAGCATATGCATATGTAGATGATCAGATGTCACAGATGTTGATGCTGTGATGATATATCTATGTCATTATTTGGTCAACAATGCTATATTATGGAAATAAAATGAAGCACGTGTTTTATACTATTAAATTTTAAACCACCAAATATGAATATATTTTTTTTATTTTAAAAAAATTGACCAAATTAAACATTCTTTTTTTAACATTCTACTTTAATGGAAAACCATCTCACCATCAATTGAGGTTTAATAAAATGTACTGTAGTTTGTGAATTATTTTTAAAGTGAACTCTAAAATTAGCCCCTAAAATGAACGTTCGCACGTTTTAGGTCCCTAAACTTGAAAAATATCACCGCATAAATCTGAAAAATGGTTAATCACATTTTAGGTCCTTCTAAACTTATTTTTTCTCAATTTGTTCCTAATTCCTTGAGAGCTTATTTAATCTAAATTCATTGATATTTTAAGAATTCAAATCTCCCATTACCTATATTTTTAAATCTTTAGTTTATATATAAATATATAATATATTTTTAGAAATTATTATTATAAATATTTACATGTTTTTAGATGTATATAAAACAAATTTAATACTAATAATAAATTATTATTTTTATTATACCTATAATTTTTCTAATAATTTTTATTATTATTATAACTATAGTTTTTCTGATTACTTTTTAAAGTTGTGAACATATCAAATTTTAACCAAGCTTCATAATTTCTTTAATAATTTTCCCATTCAAATTGAAAGCTTCTATCAAAGTTTGACACATATATAATTATATAAAAATTTATCCAAATTAAATTTAGTTAATGTTAATTTGGAATTCAATGTGTGTTGATAATATTTTCCTATCTGGATTAATCTAATTAAAATCCACTAGTTTATCCAAATTAAATTTGAATAATGTTTTTGGATCAATAATAGTGATCACTATAAGCTTGAATAATCACGATGACATAATCATAGGTAAATATAAAACTTAATTACCATTAATGAGGATTAAGTTTAAATTCATGTCAATGGCAAAATGGACAATCGCAATTTGAAACATTCTAAATTTATTCATTCTATAATTATTAGTCAAATTGAAATGAGTTAACATCTTCATTTTCAGATAAGAACTCATCACACTTCCATGAATATATGCTATAGTGGTAGAAATAGGCATTTTCGTTGCCCATCTCACCCATTCTGATACTACGAATCTATGATACTACTACAACTAAATTCTAAATAGCTAACATTTGGATATTTTATTAAAGAAGGTGAAGTTGGCAATGCTATTGCAGGAAATGGATAGAGATGGATGGACATCCCCTTTCTTGTTTGCTTATCCTTTTGGATTAGTGGGCCCCGAATTGTAAGCATAGTGTAGCACATTTGATTCTATGTGTGATTTGTCTATCTCATCCAAAAATTATACTCCCAGTACTTTTATTTTATTTTATTTTATTTTATTTTATTTTATTTTATTTTATTTTATTTTATTTTATTTTATTTTATTTTATTTTATTTGGGTAATCATTCGCTCTCCCTTCCAAGCTACATGGAGCTCCACTCTCTCAAGTCTCGTCTATTTTCATATCTTCCATTCTTGCCGACTTCGAAATTTTCAACCACTATCAAACAAACGAATTTGGGTATTTTAGTTTTTAAATTGGGGTGAGATAGCAGTATTCACGTAGATACCACGTGCTTTAGGACTGGCTTATGAAATAATTTAGGAGTATATATATCATTTGGAATTGAATCTAAAGTGTCATTAGGCCATCCACAACGATGTTCCTATACCGTTCTTTAAACCACTATTTGAGGGCCCCACTGTACTTTTTTACTCCATTCCTTAACTAAGGAACGGAACCTGCAACCCTTCGTTCCTTAACCGTTCCTTAAATTACTATTCATTCAATTTCATTTTTTTTATTTCCAACCCAATTCAATTTAAATAAACACACTTTATTAAAAAACAAACACACTTTATTAAAAAACACACAACATTAAAAAAAATTACAACTTAAACTTAAAAAAATAAAAAGCACACAATTAAAATCCTAAAAAAATAAAAGTACACAATTTTAATAATTTCATCCGCCAAAATTTGCCCAAATGTGCTCAATTAGATCCTGTTGGAGTTGGGTGTGGGCACTAGAGTCGCGTGTCCTTGCACGAATAGATAACCGTTCTTGTATAGACGGATGCGCTCCACTTCGAGGCGGACTACTTGCGGTTGAGCTTCCGGGGGATTCGTCGTCGAACCAATTTCCCGCCTCGGGTCCTTCGTCTTGGACAATCATGTTGTGCAAGATTATGCACGTATACATGATATCGCAGAAGTAGTCGCGTACTAACCTTGCAGCGGCGATGGATGTACGTACGAGAGCGTCGTTGGGGCGGCGCGGCTTCTTCGGCCTCCCGTCGTCGATCTTCTTCAAGTGATTGTTGCAATATTTGACGCATTTGTTTAAAAGGATCCATTAGTTTGATTAAATTTGGGAGAAGGAAACGCTAGTTGATTTGAGATGAAATTGGGGTGGAAATAGAGAGGAATATGTCACACCCCAACCCTTCTGACGTATGCATTTACTATGAATAAATCTTTATCATAAAAGCAATCAATACACGTGTCTAATTCATAGAACACACATATTATAAAATTTTAAAATTCAATATTTATCAAGTACATATTTCAAAACATTCTACACAGAAGTGGAACCCTCTCACCACTCTATATACTATACATTTATCTACATGCAAAATGATGAGGAGGAGAAGGTTGCCAATATGCGTCAGCCGCCGAACCTGATAACACGTGGAGTTCCAATGACCCACGTTAGTCAAAACTTTACTGCTATCTTATTCCTGAAAAATTTAGTGGTTTATATGAGCCACAACTCAGTATGTATAAATTTCCACCTTTAATCTCACATGATACAACAACAAGCATATTCTTTTGTCAATACATACAATCAGAAACAATATATAACATAATCTAAAAACAAACCATCTCCTATTCATATGCATATGACACTCTATTCAGTTTATTATTCTGTAACAGTCAAGCCTGGTATATACCCGGGATTTCCAATATGATTGACCCATAGGTCCCAATATGATTTGACTCGAAGGTCCCACTGTAATTTGACCCGAAGGTCCCCAATATGTTTGACCCGAAGGTCCCAATATGATTGACCCGAAGGTCCCAATATGATTGACCCGAAGGTCCCACTGTGATTTCAGATCCAGGGCAAAACTGTCACAGATCCTCTTTAATCCAATGGTTCACATAATCGGTATCATAAACATATCCTTTGCACCCATAACATATCCATATCATATTCCATCAAATTATCCAATATATCTAAACAAACACGTCCAATTCAGCAATCAAATATTCATATCATATTCGACCATCAAAATCAAATAATTCATGATCATATCAATTTCACACCATATAATACAATAATTATCTCCAATTCAACATATAACAATCAACCACATAACACATGTAAAATTAAAAGTGTAATTTATACACACCTTATCACGATAGGTAAACTTATTGAGCTCCTGATTCCAACCCTTGATTTATGACTCTCGATCCGAAACTTTTCTCATTACTTTTGTTTTTCCTCTAATCTTTCTCAAACCCTTTCCTCTTTTTTTTTTCTTCCAAAACTGATAAACTATATAGTATATATATTTGTACATAAATATGTATGTCGGCTACTTTGCCGACTCAACCAAACAAATGGAAAGTAATTAAACCAAGTGGCATGTCCTACATCTCTAATTGTGAAGTGAAGATAAGTACAAAAAAAATATATCATGCAATAGTACTATATAATCCCATTCACACATGCACACGTTACAACACATACATACATTCAACATACACACCCACATATATATTATATATTTAATATATATACCAACATAATTTATAATTATATAAAATATTCATTTATCTATTAAATAAAATTCTCGTGAATCGAAACTCTCTATTTATTCGACTATACTGATTGATCGTAACACTAAATATATCATCTATGACACACACTTAATATCTATGTAGTAAAAATGATAATTTAATATGAAATGACAATATAATATGATAATATGCAAAATAATGCATGTTTCGGGTTAGGGATGTCACAACTCTTCCCATCTTTAAGAATTTTGTCCGCAAAATTCATTTCTTTCTAATTTGTTGTGCGTAATAAAATTGCTAACCCGTAAACAGATGTGGATAGTTCTTTCTCATTTTTTCCTCTGTTTCCCAAGTAGCCTCTTCGACCCCGTGATTCCGCCAACTAACTTTAACCATCGGGATTTCTTTTCTTCGCAATTGTTTAACCTGTCGGTCTACAATATTAATTGGTTCCTCTATGTAACTCAGATTCTCAGAAATCTGTATATCAGGATCTTTCAGAACATGGGAAGGATCAGATCGATAACGTCGAAGCATACTGACGTGGAAAACATTATGAATCTGCTCTAACTCTGGAGGTAATGCTAACCTGTAGGCTAACGGTCCAACTCTTTCGACAATATCATATGGCCCAATATAACGAGGACTCAGCTTACCTTTATGTCCAAATCGCATTACTCCTTTCCAAGGTGAGACTCGCAAGAAAACTTTATCTCCAACCTCATATTCCATCTCTTTCCGATGCTGATCATAATAACTCTTCTGTCTGTCTTGTGTCGCCTTCAATCTGCTTTTAATGATATCAATCTTAGAATCAGTTTCCTGAATAATTTCTGGTCCTTCTAGAATCTCCAAGCCTTCTTTGTCCCAATATACCGGACTCCTGCATTTTCTGCCATACAATGCTTCATACGGTGCCATTCCAATACTGCTGTGATATTGGTTGTTGTAAGCAAACTCCATCAGCGGAATATACTTATCCCATGAACCCTGAAAATCAATAACACAAGCACGAAGCATTTGTTCTAACGTCTGAATAGTTCTTTCTGACTGACCATCTGTCTGGGGATGAAAAGCAGTACTAAAATGTAGCCAGGTTCCCATGGCTGTCTGAAAACTTTCCCAAAATCGGGATGTGAATCGCGGATCTCTGTCTGATACAATGGATATCGGAATACCATGCAAGCGTACTACTTCCCTCACGTACATTTCAGCCAACTGGTCTAACGAACAACCCCATCGGATAGGCAAGAAATGTGCTGATTTAGTTAATCTGTCTACAATAATCCAACTAGCATCATTCCCTTTCTGTGTCCTCGGTAAACCCGTTACAAAATCCATCGTGATACGCTCCCATTTCCAAACTGGAATAGATAAAGGTTTCAATAAACCGACAGGTGCTTGATGTTCTGCTTTTACCTGTTGACACGTCAAACACTTTGAAACAAATTCTGCCACTTCTTTCTTCATCTTTGGCCACCAATAATGTTGCCTCATAGTGTGATACATTTTTGTTGTTCCTGGATGCATTGCATAAGGAGCATTATGTGCTTCATATAGAATCTCTCTCCGCAGATTATCAACATCTGGTACACACAATCTAGTGCCAAACATCAATGTATCATTTTGTAGAATGAACGGTGTTTCTTTACCTTTTCGTACCTCATTAATCAACTCTACAAACTTTTCATCTTTCATTTGAGCATCTTGAATTCGTTGTCTCAACACTGGTCGGATTTCAAGAGTCGCTATTAACCCTTCACTCGTATCTAGATGTAATCTTACATTCAAACTTCGAAGAGCAATCAACTCTGATAATGGGGTCATCTGCATGTGTGCTACCATACTACTTGACTTCCGACTTAACGCGTCTGCAACGACGTTTGCCTTTCCCGGATGGTATTCAATGGTACAATCATAATCTTTAAGCAACTCCATCCACCGTCTTTGTCTCATATTCAACTCTTTCTAACTCATTGAATATTTTAAACTCTTGTGATCGGTCAAGATTCGAAAAGTTTCTCCATATAAATGATGAGGCCAAATCTTTAAAGCAAAAACAACAGCTGCCAATTCCAGATCATGAACAGGATATGAAACTTCATGTACTCTTAGCTGTCGTGACGCATAAGCAACAACCTTTCCATTTTGCATCAAAACACAACCAAGTCCCTGCCTAGAAGCATCACTGTACACAACGAATCCTCATATACCTGTCGGAATAGTCAATATGGGTGTTGTAGTCAATCGATGCTTCAACTCATCAAAACTCTTCTGACATTCTTCACTCCATATGAAAGGGGCATTCTTCCGTAACAATTTTGTCATTGATCCCGCAATAATCGAGAACCCTTCCACAAAACGTCTATAGTATCCAGCCATACCCAGGAAGCTTCGAACCTCTGTGACTGTAGTTGGCACTTTCCAGTTGACAATTGCTTCAATTTTCTGTGGATCCACTTCTATTCCTCGACCTGACACCACGTGTCCCAAAAATACCACATGATCTAACCAAAATTCACATTTACTCAACTTTGCATAAAGCTGTTTATCTCGTAGAACTTGTAATACTGACTGTAAGTGATTAACATGATCCTCTGTACTTCGCGAGTAGACCAATATGTCATCGATAAAAACAATCACAAACTGATCCATAAATGGTTGAAATACTTTATTCATCAGTGCCATAAAAGCTGCAGGTGCATTCGTCAATCCAAAAGGCATAACCAAAAACTCATAATGGCCGTATCGAGTTCGAAAGGCTGTTTTCGGAATATCATCTTTAGCAATCTTCAACTGATGGTACCCTGATCGGAGATCTATTTTTGAAAACACTTGTGCACCCTGAAGTTGATCAAACAAATCTTCTATTCTCGGCAATGGATATTTATTCTTCACCGTCGCTTGATTCAGTTTTCGATAGTCTATACAAAGTCGCAATGTACCGTCTTTCTTTTTCACAAACAACACTGGCGCTCCCCAAGGTGAAACACTGGGCCGTATAAATCCCTTATCCAACAACTCTTGTAACTGTTTCTTCAACTCTTGTAACTCCATCGGCGATATTCGATAAGGAGGAATTGAAATAGGTGCAGTACCTGGTAACAACTCAATAGTGAACTCTGTTTCTCGATCAGGTGGCAGTCCAGGTAAATCTTCAGGAAAGACGTCAGGAAATTCTTTAACAACGGAAATTTCCTTAACTTGATCATTAACCGTAGCACAATCTACAACATGGGCAAGATATGCTTCACATCCACTTTGAATCAGTTGAAAAGCCGTTGTAGCGGATATTAGACAGGAGGGAACAATCTGTCGATTACCGTAGAATATCACTCGATCTCGTCCTGGTGACTCTATTACCACTTCTTTAGCATAACAGTCTATCTTAGCCCGGTGACGTGACAACCAATCCATACCCAAGATAACATCAAACTCATGTATGAACAAGGGAATCAAATCTGCCAATAGTTCTACTGAATTGATTCTCACCGCACAATCTCGATATAACGTATATACTGAAATAACTTCACCCAAGGGTGTGTGTACACCTAGTCTGTGATCTAGAGGTTCAGGTTCTTTATGCATATGTGATGTGATGACAGGTGATATAAATGAATGAGTAGATCCTGGATCTATCAAGGTATATATCATAGTATCAACTAAATAAAGTGTACCAGTAATGACCTCTGGTGCTCTAGATGCCTCATCCTGTGTCATAGCAAAGACACGAGCATGTCCCTGGGGTGTAGATCCATGTGCCTCTGACTGTCCTCGCCCTCGTCCCATAGGTGCACTCATAGCTTGTCCTCTTCCGCGACCTCGATTAATGCTTGCACTCGATGCTGTGGGTCGCACATTCTGTACTGTTGGTTCCGTCATTGCTCCTCCACTTGATATCATGTTAGACCGCAGTGGGCATTCCCTATAATAGTGTCCTTGTTGTCCGCAGTGAAAACAACCTCCTGTAATTGTTCGACATTCCTCTATATGTGGTCGTCCACAGTGCACGCATAAAGGTCGTGCACGTGCTGTCATACCAGATCCTCGTCCCCACTCATAACTGAAAGGTGGTGCACGTCCGCCTCTTTGACCCAATGGAATCATTATAAGTACGAAGGTCTGAAGGTGTGATTTTGCTTCTTATCTCATATATCAATCCTTCTTCAAAACGTCTACACTTATCTTGTTCTGTAGGTAGCAATGCCGATGCATAACGAGAAAGCTGAGTAAACTTCACTTCATAATCTGCAACTGACATAGATCCTTGTTTAAGGGACAAAAACTCTCTTTGCTTCTCATCGCGATACACTGGTGGCATATACTTATCACTGAACTCTCTCAAGAAGTCATCCCAACTGAGTACTGGAGGATGTATTATAGCTCGTGGGACAGTCTCCCACCAATAGTAAGCATCGCCCTGAAGAAGAGACACTGCGTAATCAAAACGTTCTTCTGCAATACAACCCATCTGATTAAACACCCGCTCTGTCCTCTTCAACCATATCTCAGCCTCGGCAGGATCAGTAGTCCCAACAAAGTCAACGGCTCCCATCTTTCGTAGTTCTTTAAAATTTCTACCCATTGGTCTCATTTCTAGCCCCTGTACTTCTTGTTCAACCTGCCTATGTATTGGTTGGCTACCCCCAGATGATGCAACAGGTGTATGAGATGCTTCTGCAGTAAATGAATTATGCGGGGCGGCTGACCCTTCTCTCCTCGATGACATATGTTCAGGAATGTCCATGTTCCTGATAATTCAAATGCAAATGCAACTTATAACCACTACGTATCATATGCAATGCATGGATGCAATGTCCCAGCGGGATCCTAATCCCTGCTCTGATACCACCTAAACTGACACACCCCAACCCTTCTGACATATGCACTTACTATGAATAAATCTTTATCATAAAAGCAATCAATACACGTGTCTAATTCATAGAACACACATATTATAAAATTTTAAAATTCAATATTTATCAAGTACATATTTCAAAACATTCTACACAGAAGTGAAACCCTCTCACCACTCTATATACTATACATTTATCTACATGCAAAATGATGAGGAGGAGAAGGTTGTCAATATGCGTCAGCCGCCAAACCTGATAACACGTGGAGTTCCAATGACCCACGTTAGTCAAAACTTTACTGCTATCTTATTCCTGAAAAATTTAGTGGTTTATATGAGCCACAACTCAGTATGTATAAATTTCCACCTTTAATCTCACATGATACAACAACAAGCATATTCTTTTGTCAATACATATAATCAGAAACAATATATAACATAATCTAAAAACAAACCGTCTCCTATTCATATGCATATGCCACTCTATTCAGTTTATTATTCTGTAACAGTCAAGCCTGGTATATACCCGGGATTTCCAATATGATTGACCCATAGGTCCCAATATGATTTGACTCGAAGGTCCCACTGTAATTTGACCCGAAGGTCCCCAATATGTTTGACCCGAAGGTCCCAATATGATTGACCCGAAGGTCCCAATATGATTGACCCGAAGGTCCCACTGTGATTTCAGATCCAGGGCAAAACTGTCACAGATCCTCTTTAATCCAATGGTTCACATAATCGGTATCATAAACATATCCTTTGCACCCATAACATATCCATATCATATTCCATCAAATTATCCAATATATCTAAACAAACATGTCCAATTCAGCAATCAAATATTCATATCATATTCGACCATCAAAATCAAATAATTCATGATCATATCAATTTCACACCATATAATACAATAATTCACTCCAATTCAACATATAACAATCAACCACATAACACATGTAAAATTAAAAGTGTAATTTATACACACCTTATCACGATAGGTAAACTTATTGAGTTCCTGATTCCAACCCTTGATTTATGACTCTCGATCCGAAACTTTTCTCATTACTTTTGTTTTTCCTCTAATCTTTCTCAAACCCTTTCCTCTTTTTTTTTTCTTCCAAAACTGATAAACTATATAGTATATATATTTGTACATAAATATGTATGTCGGCTACTTTGCCGACTCAACCAAACAAATGGAAAGTAATTAAACCAAGTGGCATGTCCTACATCTCTAATTGTGAAGTGAAGATAAGTACAAAAAAATATATCATGCAATAGTACTATATAATCCCATTCACACATGCACACGTTACAACACATACATACATTCAACATACACACCCACATATATATTATATATTTAATATATATACCAACATAATTTATAATTATATAAAATATTCATTTATCTATTAAATAAAATTCTCGTGAATCGAAACTCTCTATTTATTCGACTATACTGATTGATCGTAACACTAAATATATCATCTATGACACACACTTAATATCTATGTAGTAAAAATGATAATTTAATATGAAATGACAATATAATATGATAATATGCAAAATAATGCATGTTTCGGGTTAGGGATGTCACAGAATAGATGTGTGTTTGTGATTGAAATGAGTATGAAATAGGAGTATTTATAGAGTAAATAAATAAATAAATAAAATATATAAAACGGATATAAAAAAACGGTCACATTACCGTTGCAAAAAAAAATTATTAAATTCGTATTTTTTTTAAAAAAAATGAATTATTGCGTCACCGGGACGAAGCCCACTCGCGGGGCAGCGAGTGGGCTTCACGCGTCGAATGGGAGGCCGCCACGTCGCCTAGGCGCATGGCGGAACGTTTCGTTCCGCGTTCCTCCGGAACGGAACGCGGCACGGCATAGGAACGGGGGCGGCACGGAATGGCGACGGGACGTAGGCTGCAACGCGTGCCGCCGCGGAATCGTTCCGACGGAACGGCATAGGAACCGCAACGGCACAGCGTTGCGGGTGCCCTTATCATCTGGAATTTTCCATACTTCCCACTATAGGTGAGATGTTTTTTTTGGCAGTTAATTTGCGAAGATGATACTAAATACTAGAAAATAAAGTAAGAAAAAGAATAGTATTGAAGAGAGTCATATCTACATTACTTTCTTACTTACTTTACTTTCTATCCACTTTAATTATTTAGTATATCATTTTTGCAAACACAACGGCTGAAAAGAAACGCCTCACTTATAGTGAGACGGCGAGAGTATAATTAATCAATAAAGTTATCTTAGTCATTACAACGAACATTCGACGCATCCAAGTCACAATTCTACTACTTTTGGAGATGCTGTCCTCCGCGCCCACAACTCTTCAATTAAATCCTTTTGGAGTCGAATATGAGCATCCACTTGGCGCATATCGGCATGTGCCTTGAGTCAGCCTACTTCATCGTGAGGTACTCCCTCTTGTACAGAAATTAAGATGGAGAGAAAACTCGTTAAAACAAGTGGTGCGAATGAAAATAACATGCAAACCGCGTATATATAGTGTTTCAAAAAATTTTAAAAAAAATTGAGCTGGCCGATCGCTCGCCGATCGGGAGCCTACAATGGATGCCAGCCGACCGGCGAGCGGATCGGCCAGCACCCGAAAATCGGCGTCGGGTCGCCGATTTTTTCGCCGAAATGGCGCTCGCCGGTTCCAATGGTTCGGCGTGAGCGGACCGGCCAGCGCCAGGAATCGGCTAGCCTGTCCGCTCGCCGCCATTGGAGATGCTCTAACTTGTCTAATTTTTGTATTATTTGACAACGAATTCGATATTTAAACGAATTCTAAAACATGCTTTTAATATACTCCCTCCGCCCCACTCAAGAGGTCCTCCGTTGTTGGAGTATAATCTCACAATCACCGTTGGATGCAGCAAGCTAAAATCAATGTCATTCTCAACAGCTGCAGATTTGTTAGAGGTTGAGCTCGGCGTTTTATTGAGCTCGGCGTTTTATTGAGCTCGGCGTTTTATTGAGCTCGGCGTTTTATTGAGCTCGGCGTTTTATTGAGCTCGGCATTTCATTGAGCTCGGCATTTTACTGAGCTCGGCATTATGCAGCACTTCGGCATGTTGATGCAAACCAAGAAACGGGAAGTAGCCGTTGGAACAGTTATAACTGGTTTGTTAACTAACATCTCAAGAGAGCCGTTGGAGGATGAAGGGACTGATATAAAGCAGACGAAGGCTGCATCTGAAATAGTTAATCAGCTACTTCGATATTCAAGAAAAGAGTCTCCAAACTATCACTTGATTAGTTCTTGGTTTAGAATTAGATTAGAGGTGTTGAGTTCTTGGAGAGAGTTCTTGAGTGATTGTAAATCTCTGCATATTTCTCAATATACTGAATCATATTGCCTTTGGCCGTGGACGTAGATCTTACGATCGAACCACGTAAAACTCTAGTGTTCTTTCTTTTTCGCATGGTTGTTGTCATCATCGATCCTTTGCATACTTTCATAACAAGTGGCGCCGTCTGTGGGAAGCGCAATCGGAGTAGATATCGATGACGACGAGGTTCGAAGCGGAGAAATTCTCGGGGAAGAATGACTTTGGTCTGTGGCAGATCAAGATGAAGGCTCTGTTGATCCAGCAAGGGCTCGATGAAGCAATCGAGCCAATTGATCCGAAGGGGAAAGAAAAAGAAGATCTCGATGAGAAGAGCGTGAGGAAGAAGGCTGAGATTGCCAAGAAAGCCCATAGCGCCATTATTCTCAATCTCACGGACAAGGTGTTACGCGAGGTTGCGAAGGAAACCACAGCGCATGGGGTATGGACGAAGCTCGAAGCGCTGTACATGACCAAGTCGCTTGCTAATCGCCTATACATGAAGCAGCGCCTCTTTTCATACAAGATTCTTGAAGACCGACCCTTCGCAGAGCAGATTGATGATTTCAGCAAGAATCTGGATGATTTGGAGAATGTAGATGGCCCCATGAAGAATGAAGACAAGGCCATCTTGCTCTTGAATGCTCTTCCCAAAACATTCCAGCATCTTAAAGATGCAATGCTGTTTGGCCGGAATGCAGAATCTGGCATCACATATGAAGAAGTTCAGTGTGCTCTTCGATCAAAGGAGCTGGAAAAGAACTCTTCGACGACAAATGAAGGAAGTGGCAGTCAAGCCTTGAATGTAAAGGCTTTCAAAGGCAAGAAAAAGAAATTCAATCAGAATCAAAAGCCTAAGTATCAGAAGCAAAATGAGGAGAAGCGAAGCTGTCATTACTGCAAGAAACCTGGGCATCTCAAAAGGGATTGCTACTCGTGGAAAAGGAAGCAAAACGAAGAGAAGGCTACCCAAAATCAGGCTGATCTTGCAGAAGACACAGATCCACCCCAGATCATGAACGTGGTGAGTGGTGGGATAGAGAGTTCTTGGATAATGGACTCCGGGTGCAGCTTCCATATTTGTTCCAACAAAGCTTGGTTTGAAAACCTTTCTGAGGCAACCGGGTCAGTAATGTTGGGGAATGATCAGATGTGCTACATCAAAGGCATTGGAGATATCAGATTGAGAGCTCATGATGGATCAACAAAACTGCTTACTCAAGTCAGGTACATTCCTGAGATTAAGAGGAATTTGATTTCACTTGGCATGCTTGAATCTAGAGGTTTCAGGTTTTCTTCTGAGAAAGGCTATATGAATGTCTCACTTAATGGAAAAATCTTGCTGATTGCTGAGAGAAGAAACAGTTTATACTATCTAGTAGCAGAAACTGTTGTTGCTTCAGTGAATCTTGCAGAGGACTCTGATATGAGTCTGTGGCACAAGAGGCTCGGCCATCTTGGAGAAAGTGGGATGAGAGAACTGATCCAGAAAGGGGTCATTCCGGCTGGAAGTGATCAGAGGTTCAAGGAATGTGAACACTGTGCTCTGGGAAAGAGCAAGAAGCTACCATACAATAGGGAAAGAGCAAGAAGCTACCATACAAGGCTGGTAAACACACCTCCAAATTACCTCTTGACTATGCGCATTGTGATTTATGGGGTCCAGCTCAGCCTGCTTCTATGGGAGGAGGCAGGTATTTCATGTCGATAATAGATGATTATAGCAGAAAAGTCTGGATATACATCCTAAAGCAGAAGTCACAAGCATTTGAAAAATTCAGAGAATGGTGCACAGAGATGAAGCTGAAGAAATCCACCACTCTCAAGTGCTTGAGGACTGATAACGGGCTGGAGTTCTTATCTGAAGATTTTGAGTCTTTCTGCAAATCAAATGGGATACAAAGGCATAGGACAGTCCCGGCCAATCCGCAACAAAACGGAGTTGCTGAAAGAATGAACCGAACACTCCTCGATAGAGTCAGATGCATGCTTTTATCATCAGGCTTGCCAAAGATGTTCTGGGGGGAGGCAGTGTGTACTGCTGCAGTGCTAATTAACAGTTCTCCATCATCAGCTATAGGAAATGAAATCCCAGATGTCAGATGGTATGGTGGAGATAGAGAGTACAATCAGTTCAAGGTGTTCGGTTGTAGAGCATATGCCCACTGCAAGCAGGGAAAGCTTGATGCAAGGGCTCAGAAATGTGTGATGGTTGGGTACCAACATGGAGTAAAAGGGTACAGGTTGTGGTGCACTGAAGAGGGGAACAAGAAGATAATTGTGAGCCGAGATGTGGTCTTCCATGAGCATCATATGCCATTCTTGAAGACTGAGGATCAGATGGGTGAAAGAGTATCTATTGATCAAGAAGTTCAGCATGGCCAGCCACCACCTAGTGATCCAGATGATCAGAATGGAGGTGGAGCTTCAAGCTCCCATAAAGCTTCAAGTCCACAGCAACCCCAGCAACGAGATCAGATTGATGATGGTCAGAGATCACATATTATAGCCAGGGACAGAAATAGAAGAGAGATCAGAAAGCCAGCCAGGTTCAGTGATTATGAGATGAGTTTTTTTGCTCTCTGTGTTGCTGAGGTATTGGAGTGCTTAGAGCCATCCACCTATGCTGAAGCTATGTCGAGTAAGGAAAAGGAGAAATGGCTTGCAGCTATGAGAGAAGAGATCCAGTCACTACTCAAAAACCATACTTGGATTTTGGTGAAGAATCCAGGGACCCAAAAGCTTATTAGCTGCAAATGGATCTTCAAGATGAAGATTGAAGTTGGTGAAGTTGAGAGTGTCAGATTTAAGGCACGGCTTGTTGCTAGAGGATTCACTCAAGAAGAGGGGATTGATTATAATGATGTGTTCTCTCCGGTTGTAAAACACAGTTCCATCAGGATATTGCTTGCTCTTGTTGCAAAGTATGATTGGGAGTTACACCAACTCGATGTCAAGACAGCCTTCTTGCATGGTGAACTTGAAGAAACAATATATATGCATCAACCCGAGGGGTTCATGGAGGCTGGGAATGAAGACAAAGTGTGTTTGCTCAAGAGAAGTTTGTATGGATTGAAGCAAAGTAGTAGGCAGTGGTATCTCAAGTTTGATGAGCATATGATGAGTATTGGTTTCAGAAAATCGCAGTATGATAGCTGTGTTTACATCAGAGAAAGGAATGGTGTACCAATTGCTTTTCTACTTTTGTATGTTGATGATATGCTTGTGGCAGGAGCAGATCTGGGAGTGATTGAGAGAATCAAAGCTGAACTGGAATCCAAGTTTGAAATGAAGGATCTTGGAAATGCAAGGAGAATCCTTGGCATGGATATACTGAGGGATAGGCCAAAGAGAGAGCTCAGGTTGTTGCAGAGGAATTACATCCAGAGAGTTTTGAAGAAATTTCAGGCTGATGACTTCAAACCTGTCTCTACACCATTGGCTGCTCACTTTAAGTTGAGCATGGATCAGAAACCAAAGAATGACTCAGAGAGGAAAGAGCTGAGCAAGATACCTTATGCAAACATCATAGGAAGCATAATGTACACAATGCTATGCACAAGACCAGATTTGGCTCAGGCTATAAGTGTTACTAGCCGATTTATGTCAGACCATGGGAGAGAGCATTGGATAGCATTGAAGTGGTTGCTCAGATACTTGAAGGGTGCTTCAGATTATGGTCTGTTGTACAAGGCAGATTGTAAGGATCAAGGTGGAGCACTGGTGGGGTTTTGCGATTCTGATTATGCATCAAATAGAGATAATAGGAGATCTCAAACTGGATATGTGTTCACCCTAAATGGCACTGCTATAAGCTGGAAATCTGGATTACAACATGTGGTTGCTTTATCTACTACGGAAGCTGAGTACATGGCAATGACAGAGGCTGTGAAAGAAGCAATATGGCTGAAGGGAATCCTAGAAGATTTTGGGGAGAAGCAAGACACAGTGGAGATAAACTGTGACAGCAGCAGCGCCTTATGCCTTGCCAAACACCAAGTGTTTCACGAAAGAAGTAAGCACATAGATGTGCGGATGCACTTCATAAGGGATGAAATACAGAGAGGTGAAGTCAAGATGGTGAAAATATCTACTGAGCATAATGCGGCTGATATGTTGACAAAGCCGTTGCCAGCCATGAAGTTTAAATACTGCTTGGGGCTGGTGGGACTTGTGGAGTGATGAGTTTGAGGTTTTGTCAGAGGATTATGATTCATTGTTGATTCTGAGATTAAGGTGGAGTTTGTTGGAGTATAATCTCACAATCACCGTTGGATGCAGCAAGCTAAAATCAATGTCATTCTCAACAGCTGCAGATTTGTTAGAGGTTGAGCTCGGCGTTTTATTGAGCTCGGCGTTTTATTGAGCTCGGCGTTTTATTGAGCTCGGCGTTTTATTGAGCTCGGCATTTCATTGAGCTCGGCATTTTACTGAGCTCGGCATTATGCAGCACTTCGGCATGTTGATGCAAACCAAGAAACGGGAAGTAGCCGTTGGAACAGTTATAACTGGTTTGTTAACTAACATCTCAAGAGAGCCGTTGGAGGATGAAGGGACTGATATAAAGCAGACGAAGGCTGCATCTGAAATAGTTAATCAGCTACTTCGATATTCAAGAAAAGAGTCTCCAAACTATCACTTGATTAGTTCTTGGTTTAGAATTAGATTAGAGGTGTTGAGTTCTTGGAGAGAGTTCTTGAGTGATTGTAAATCTCTGCATATTTCTCAATATACTGAATCATATTGCCTTTGGCCGTGGACGTAGATCTTACGATCGAACCACGTAAAACTCTAGTGTTCTTTCTTTTTCGCATGGTTGTTGTCATCATCGATCCTTTGCATACTTTCATAACATCCGTTCTATTCAAGATGTCCAACTAGTCCACCTAATATGTCCAACAAGAATATTTGAAACATATTATTGTCTCATCTCTCATCATTAAAATATTTAATCACTTTCATTACTTTACTTTATTATACCCAACTAGTCCACCTAATATTCCGTGACATTTAAGAACGTGGACATTTTAAATGGAATGAAGGGAGTAAAATTTTCGCTTGTTTAAATTATGCTTTTTTTATAAATAAAATTTAATATTTTCGTGAGATTCAAAATCTCACAATTCAAAACTAGTTAGTGATTAAAAAAATACATAATGATATTTGCAAGTGACTCGTAACTTGGACGATGATATTTGCAAGTGACTAGGAGAAAAATGTCTGATCACATGCATAACTCCTTGTTTGGTTTGTCTTGCAGGACAGATTAAATACTAAGGAACAACGATCTACATATTTGGATAATGGGATTGGAAGATAATATGTGTGCTGTTAAGGAAGAAGTTCCTCAATTATAGATTTCGCATCGAACGTCGCGGGAGCTTTTGCCCGTCGATCAATCCGGCGTCGAAATTAGGGTTTGTGCGTTTGTGCACGATGAAAAAGAGAAGAGGGTGTGAGAATAAAATAGAAGGATAATTGATATTTCTTGATTGATTGAAATGAATAACAATGTAAATAGTGGATACTAACTTAATGAGCAAGACAAAAGATGTGAAAAAGATATGCACTCCCTAAATGTCTAACTAAATAATGCAAGATATGAAATGTATATGAAATAATAAACGTATCATGTGCTTTCTACAAGGATGATCTAGAAACAATCCATCACATCATTTTTTATGCAAGTTTTGCATTTCTCAATTGAAGTTTCCAATGTCCTACTCCCTGCTATTGCCAATTAAAGATATATTTTGACTCAGCGCGAGTTATAAGAAATTATTTAATTTTATAAAAAAAAGAAATAAAAAAATTAATGAAATGTTAGTCTCGTTTTTATGTATGTTAGTAAAATGAGTTAATAGAATCTGAACGGAAAGAAGTTAGATATAATAGCATTGACTCATTAAAAGATCTAGTCTCAATGAAGGTTTGAGATATTTCAAACTTTGCCATTTAAACTAAATGGATATTATAATCATTACTATTTCTCTATAATTTTGAAAAAATGTCTTTTATAAGCTAAATAAAATGATCACAACATTTAATATAAACATCACAACATTTCAATTCTGTATTTTTTCCAGCACAATACCCATAAATTTTTTTTACGATTCACAACAAATTTATCATTTTAATTCATGATTTGTATTAAATGGGAAATTTGTAGGGTAGATGTTACGGATCATTCGTCTGAGCAACCAGAGGAGACCTTCAACGACGAGTTGATAGAAGAGCTGGCTGGGGACACGAGAGAGAGAGGAGGCAAGGAGACGGAGAGAAGCATCGCCAGAGATCGCACTCGTCGGCAAAGACGACCTCCGGCTCGCCTAGCTGACGGATCCAAGTCATGAGGAAGAGTTTAGTACTTATTTTATTATTTTCCATATTTTATTGCCTTTAGTATTCTTCTGACTTATTTAGTATTTTGCGGACTTATTTAATTATTTTGCGTCGAGCGAATTATAAGCTCCTTTCCGGGTTTTCTTCGTTGATTCTTTTCGGGATCGTAGGTTGAATCAATCCTAGGGTCCTAGTATAAATAGGTGTGTATTTTATTTCACTCTTAATGAAATAAGATATTTTTACGCTAATTTTCTGTCTTCTTCTCCACGCAAACGTAATTCTTATCATGGTTGATCGACGGGCAAAGATTCTCGCGACTTCACGGAGGAATTGAATCGAGTTAAGAAATTCATCCTTAACAACTGGTGCCTTCATTGACGTACTCAGTCATTCATGGTGAATCGCGTGGGTAATCGAACGGAACCGATGGTGGCAACGTCGGCCTGCATCAACGGCGGCTTGGACTCACAGTCATCGCCGAGTGGGGTTGTGGACACGTCGTCGCTCGCCTTGGAACATATCCTGGCGTCGATCGCATGCCTAGAAGCTAGGGTTTACGCGTCGAAGCGGCGCGCCACCACCACACCGCAGCCGCCAAGACCTGATCCGGATCCACCGTGCCCTGATTGGCAGAGAGGGAGGGACGCCGTGATGCGGAATCGCGCTGTAGTCACTGCGGCGACTGGGGTTTATTCACACCCACAATTAGGATTTGGCGGCGGGATGCCTATACGTGGGCCGCATCAAGCGACTCTTGCTGTTGCGTCTCCATGGGAACGTGACCTATTTAACGGAGGTCGCGGCAGACAGTCCACGACTTGGGATAATCCGATGCATCGGTCGGAGATGCGATCTGGACGTCCTCCGTCAACGTGGGACAATACATGGAGCCGATCGGAGGGTGCGGGGTATTCTGACACGACCCGTTTTGATCACGCCCGTTCGGACCAGCCACGTTACGAGACGATGAAAGCTCCACGATTTGACAGCTCGGATGCGGCAAATTGGATATCAAGGGTGCAATATTATTTTGAGCACATGGGGACACCGGACGAGCACATGCTACATTATGTGATGATGATGTTTGAAGGGCAGGCGTCAAAGTGGATTTTCAATTACCGCGATAATAACCCGGACGCTACTTGGTCTGACTTTCTGGCGGATGTGCGCAGGCGTTTTGATCCTCATGTTTTCAGAATTTCATTGGTCTTATTGCGAAATTGTGCCAGACAGGCTCGTTGGCGGAGTATAATACGTCCTTTGAGACGATGTTGAATAGGGTCAGAGGGGTCCCAGAATATATTCTGTTACCGATTTACATCGAGGGCTTGTCACAACCGGTTAAGAATCAGGTGCGCCACCAGTATCCTGCCTCAATAGCTGCGGCGATGGCGCTAGCGGTGGATTTTGATAGTTGTCTGGAGAAGCCCCAGGCACCCCCAGGATTTCAGCGTCGCGGCGGGCCGCGCTTTGATCAGAGGTAGAATGGGCAACACCAGCCAATTGCGCAGCAGGCCCAACAACAGCAGCCTCCTAGACCCCCACAACAGAAGTTCTCCGAGTACGTGAAACTGCCGGTGATACGATTGACAGCAGCAGAGAAGGCGGAGCGTTCACGCTTGGGGTTGTGTTGGTTCTGTCCAGAGAAATGGGTGCCAAGCCACAACTGCCTCGGCAAATTCTTGGTCTACATGGGCGTCGACGAGGATTCTGAAGAGGATGTACAGGGGGACGAGGAGAATGCGCCTGGGAATCAACTGGTGACTGCGGATATTTCCCACATTTTTGCGATGGAGTGGAGACAAAAGGAGGATGATATAGAATTAGCAGGTACGATTGGGACCGTGGAGGTGCGTATCCTGGTTGACACAGGCAGTTCCCATGATTTCCTCCATCCCAGCGTGGCGGAGAAACTGGCGCTGCCTTTGCAAAAGGTGCGACCGTTTAGGGTCTATGTGGGGAACGGAGAGTCCTTACTGTGTTCGTGGACGAGCATGCACACGCGGATTGTGGTTCAGAATCACGTCTTTATGGTGGACTTACATATCCTTCCAATCCACGGGCCAGGCGTGATCTTGGGGAGAATGTGGCTTAAATCCCTCCGCCGGGTAACGAATGATTTTGAGACGGGCACGCTGGAGTTTGTACGGAATGGAGAATACATTAGTTTGAAGTTGGTTCCACTGCTGGCTCGGGTAATGTCGTTACGCCGGTTTGCATCATTATTTGCTCTTCGATGCGAGTCGGAGCTGTTCGAACTCGTCCAACTGCCGCAACGGGAGGCGCAGCAGGAGCAATCAGCCTCAATTTCTTTCCCACAGGATCTACAGGAGGAGATTATAGCGGTTTGGAGTCACATGGGAATGTGTTTGGTATGCCTACATGAATGCCTCCGAAAAGGCCGTTTGATCACAGGATTCATCTGTTACCAGAGTCCAAACCTGTCAATGTGCGTCCCTACAGAGACCCATACTTCCAGAAAACGGAAATTGAGAGACAGGTGAAGGAGATGCTAGACACGGGCATCATTCGCCCCAGTCAGAGTCCGTTCTCCTCGCCGGTCCTATTGATTCGGAAGAAGGATGGTTCGTTCCGATTTTGTATAGATTACCGTGCCTTGAACGCAGTAACGATCCCTGATCATTTCCCAATCCCGACAACGGATGAACTATTTGATGAGTTGGGTTCGGCGAGGTTCTTTTCCAAACTAGACTTGCGTTCCGGCTATCACCAGATCAGGATGTGTGATGAAGACATATACAAGACGGCATTTCGCACGCATGATGGTCACTTCGAGTTCTTGGTTATGCCATTTGGTCTAGTGTTGCCCACGGTTCGGAACCGGACGGTTCCGGTTCGGAACCGCCGGTTCCGATTTGGTCGAAGGCGGAACTGGAACCGGACCGTGAGGCTATTTCACGGTTTCGGTTCCGGTTCGAAAACCGGCGGTTCCGGTTCCGGTTCGGAACCGCCGGTTTTTCCGGCGGTTTAGGCGGTTCCGGTTCGGAACCGGCGGTTTCGCGGTTCGAATTTTATTTTATTTTTTAAATTTGAAATTTGGATTTATACAACAATTTGGAACAAGAGTACAAGACAATGTATAATTCAAATAGAAATACGACGAATAAGGAGAAAATGATATCAATTTTATTGAGTTTGAGTTGTAACGGACAACGATACATTACAATTTACAATACATATACATCTACAACTACAACTACAACTACAAGTATACAACATACAACAATGTAATATAATTTACAAGTGTCGTCGGACTTGGGAACGTAAAAAAAACATGAAATGGGGGGGGGAGAAATTGAAAAGGGCTTGAGCTCAACTTAAACTTTTAAAGTTAAACTTTTCAAATTTAAGTTGAGTTGCCTACGTATCCACAATTTTATTGAGGAATCAAAGTCCACGTAGTTCTCGGGATGATGACATATTGCTATGTAGAAATGTATAAATATGGAATAATATATTTTTTTTTTGTTTTAGCAATTGAGAAAGAAAGACAACTTATAGAACTACGGGAACAAGTATAAATGTATAACAATGCGTAATAAGAGTAGCACTTGTGTAATTAAATGGAAGCACGATAGCACAAATGAGAAATTGGAGACAAAGAGAGAGAATTGGGAGATTGAAGAGAGAAACTCTTATGGAAAAATTTGAATTTGAAAAAAAAATTTGAATTTTCGGAAAACCGGCGGTTTTGGCGGAAAACCACCGGAACCGCCGGTTTTCGCGGTTAACCGCCGGTTAACCCCCAAAAAATCACCGAAACCGGCCGGTTTTGCAGCTGAAAAGCTGCCGCCGTCGGCCCCATCCCCGATGCCTTGATATACGCGCCCGAACCGGCGGTTCCATCGGTTAACCGCCGGTTCCGAACCGTCCCGAACCGCCGGTTCGGTGACGGTTCCAGTTCGGAATATCTTGAACCTGAACCGGACCGCGACCCGAATTGCGACGGTTCCGGTTCGGGAAAATTGCCACGATTCCGGTTCAGAACCGGAACCGCCGGTTCCGGTTGGCGGTTAACCGCCAGAACCGGAACCGGTGGGCATCTGACAAACGCTCCATCCACCTTCCAGGCGGCAATGAATACCTTGTTTCGATCGTTCTTACGCCAGTTCGTGATCGTGTTCTTCGACGACATCCTAATCTACAGTCCCACACTCTGCCGTCGCACGTCCGCCATTTGAATGAGGTACTCACAATTCTCACCAGAAATAACTTCTTTGTTAAACTGTCCAAGTGCACCTTTGCGTGTACAACGGTGGAGTACCTCGGGCATTTGATTACAGACGGTCACCTCAAGGCGGATCCGTCTAAGATAGAGGCTATGTTGGCTTGGCCTGTGCCAGGATCGATACGACAGCTTCGCGGGTTCTTGGGTCTGACGGGTTACTACAGGCGGTTTGTGAGGCATTATGCTTCGATTGCAGGGCCTTTGACGGACTTGTTGAAGAAGGATTCGTTTAGATGGTCAGTGGAGACGGAAACGAGTTTCTCAGCTCTAAATGAGGCTATGTCGACTGCCCCGGTCCTTTGCTTGCCCGATTTTACAAGAATATTTTATTTGGAGACTGATGCTTCGGATTTTGGGATCGGTGCAGTACTACTCCAGGATGGACACCCTTGGCGTTTTTTAGTAAGAAGTTGGGACCGAAGCGACGTATAGCTTCAACTTATCACAAAGAACTTTATGCCATTGTCGAAGCTGTGCAGAAATGGCGGCAGTATCTACTTGGTCGAGAGTTCGTGATCCGCAGTGACCAAAAGAGCTTGAAAGATCTACTGCAGCAGGTTATTCACACACCTGATCAACAGTTCTACGCGAGGAAGCTGATGGGATATAAATTCCGAATCGAATATAAGACATGGGCCTCAAACAAGGCCGTTGATGCCCTGTCCAGACGGGATTCAGACGCGGATACAGGTTTGGGGGCGGAACAGGCCGAGGCAGGAGATGACCGAGACCCGACCGAGGATAGCCGTTTGCTTTCCATGGTGGCGCGACTGGTTCCTGAGGTCTTACAGACGTTGAGACATGAAGCAAAGAGCAAGGCTGACTTAGTCGAACTGCGATCGGCAATTGAGTTGGGGATAGGCGACCCAAACGTGACATTTGTGGATGGACTTTTATACTACAAAAGTCGTCTGTATGTCAGTAAAGACTCGGCAGTGAAGGATTTGTTGCTACAAGAGTTTCATGCGACCCCAGCAGTCGGGCACCCAGGTATTGACCGTACATTTAAACGCCTCGCGGCGATTTTCTTTTGGAAAGGGATGCGTAAGGAGGTTAAGAGGTTTGTGGAAGCCTGTTATGACTGCCAGACGACAAAGTATTCAACCCAGAAGCCGGCGGGGTTACTGCAGCCGTTACCGATTCCCTCACGGGTTTGGGAGGATGTTTCGATGGACTTCATTACAAGCCTTCCACAATCAAGGGGATTTACGGTGATTTTGGTGGCGGTTGACCGCTTGACTAAGTATGCTCACTTTGCGCCATTGCCGAGAAATTACAATGCACTCAAGGTGGCCTCGGTGTTCATAGAGACAGTGGTGAAACATCATGGCTTTCCGAAGACGTTGGTGTCGGACAGAGACCCTGTTTTCTTGAATGACGTTTGGGAAGGTATGTTGCGTTTAAGTGGGACGAAGCTCAAATTTTCAACCGCATATCATCTGCAGTCGGATGGACAGACAGAGGTACAGAACCGGGGGTTGGAGCAGTATTTGAGGGCTTTTGTCACGGATAGACCATCCATATGGTCGAATTTTCTGCCTTGGGCTGAACTGGCACTGAATTGCTTCCATCACGAAGGCTTGGGGACCTCTCCGTTCACCGCACTGTACGGACGCGAGCCTACGTCACTAATCGCGGCCCAACCGTCTGCGGCGACGCCTCCGGATGTGGCAGACATGATTAGGAAACGAGGGGAGTTGATTGTGACGCTTAGGAGAAATTTGGAGCGCGCGCAGCAGCGGATGCGCACGGCGGCGAACAAACATCGCAGGGACGTCGAATTTGAGGTTGGGGAGATGGTGTTATTGAAGTTGCAATTATATAGACATCATTCCATCGCGAGGCCGCTGTCGTCAAAACTTGCTTGACGTTTCTATGGTCCCTTCGAGGTGTTGGAGCGGATTGGTCAGGTTGCTTATAGGCTTAAGTTACCGGAAGGAAGTAGAGTGCACAATGTGTTTCATGTAAGTTTGTTAAAGCCTTTCATAGCTGGTGTGAGCGTGTCGGCAGCGACCCTTCCTTCTTCGTTCGCGCATGGCAGACCGGTGGTAAGGCCTTCGCGGGTGCTGGACCAACGCACGGTGTGGCGCGATGGTGCTACGGTGGAGGAGCTGTTATTGGAATGGGATAATGATTGCGATGAGCCGAGTTGGGAGCCTCGAGACATGGTGCAGAGACAATTCCCGGCATTGCTCCTTGAGGACAAGTTCGCTCCTAAGGAGGGGGGAGTTGTTACAGATCATTCGTCTGAGCAGCCAGAGGAGACCTTCAACGACGAGTTGATAGAAGAGTGGGCTGGGGACACGAGAGAGAGAGGAGGCAAGGAGACGGAGAGAAGCATCGCCAGAGATCGCACTCATCGGCAAAGACGACCTCCGGCTCGCCTAGCCGACGGATCCAAGTCATGAGGAAGAGTTTAGTACTTATTTTATTATTTTTCATATTTTATTGCCTTTAGTATTCTTCTGACTTATTTAGTATTTTGCGGACTTATTTAATTATTTTGTGTCGAGCGAATTATAAGCTCATTTCTGGGTTTTCTTCGTTGATTCTTTCCCGGATCGTAGGTCGAATCAACCCTAGGGTCATAGTATAAATAGGCGTGTATTTTATTTCACTCTTAATGAAATAAGATATTTTTACGCTAATTTTCTGTCTTCTTCTCCAAGCAAACGTAATTCTTATCATGGTTGATCGACGGGCAAAGATTCTCGCGACTTCACGGAGGAATTGAATCGAGTTATGGAATTCATCCTTAACAGTAGACCTATTACTATACACTTGTAAATGTCAAGCACACATATATATGCGTTTTGTGTCATGTTCAACCTTTTTTAATTAAGTTAAACGAATTAATTAGTCGTGTCTGAAATATTCTAATCTCTATATATATGGATGTATACACGCGTTAAGCAATGCCTCTAATCTAATTTCCAAAAAAAAAATCTTCATTTTATTTATTGTATATTTAGTCAAAGTTCTTCTCTAACAACTATATACATACATTATATTATGAAACGTGATCAAATGAGAACCAATTTTTATACAAAGATTGAGATTAATCAATATATAGTTAGCTTTTTAATTTTGAAAATCTAATCGTTTTATAGAGTGCTCAAAATTCAAATGCTTCATTAGAAGACTATGCTATAGTGCAATAAGGAGGAGATTCTAAAATGCTAATGTATATTCTTTTTCTAGATATCTTTTTTTCAATTATATGATTGCAAGTTTCTATTTAAAAAGGAGGTATTTTTACCTAAGTGGTCATTATTTTGCAAATGTACTCATCTGTACTTTTATATTTTATCCCCCCCCCCCCCTCCCAGAAAAATAAAAATAAAAAACTGTAAACATATCTTCTTTATCTGGAAGACAAAATAAATTCCATGGAGCCTGTAAAATAAGCAAAACGATGTATGCATTTAATGAATAATTTAACTGCTAATAAGGACTAAGACGGTGCCATTATTTAATTGCTAAGTCAAATGTGAAAAAAATATGAAGTGCAATAATATTTGTAGAGATTATTCAATCTCAATAGTCAATTCCACGAGGGCTATTTATATAGTTGGTCCTTATTTACAAAAATATGTTGCCACAATTAATCACTACAATCTACTCTAAAAAAATTGTCTGTCGGTTAATTTACTTCCCTCTGGTTGATGGTTGGAATAAATAATGTTTACGATTATCTTCAAGGGTTGTGGCAATTTGAATGAGATTTTCAAATGATTAGCATGGATTTATTTTTAATGATTCTTTCTCTTAATTGAACGAACTCGTACATGGAAAATCTGTAAGCTAAACCTCGCATTGTCGTATAAATCATCTGCATTGATTACACTAATTTTTAAATAGAACCCGATCATGATCGGCCATGTTATGTTGGTTATATAAATAATGAACGTGATCGAGATTAGTCAAGTCGTTGGTGCTTTATTTTTTTAAAATCAAAAACAAATTATATGGTAATTAGCCAAGTTGTGACTGCTTAATATGGTTGTTACGGATTAAGTTGTGACTGCTTAATATGGTTGTTACGGATTCTTGCTTAATAATGTTTGTTACGGATTTTTGCTTAATAATGTTTGCTACTGATTCTTTGTCCCATTTTCAAAATTTTATACGTTCGTTATCTGCAAGCAAAGTAGTTCATGCCTGTATGAATGAATCTGTGGACAAGATAAGGTTACGTTCTTGCTAGCTGAAAACATCATCGTATCAACCAGAAGTTTAGACCCCTAAGACCATCTTCAAGGATACACTAAAATCTAAAATGAGATAGGTATTTAGATCCAATGGTACTTAAAACCCAATCTCATTTTTGGTTTTTCAAAAAAATACCTATCTTTAGGTTTACACTAAATCAAACCTAAAATTATTTTAAATTTTGTGAGTAACAAAGCATAATATAGAGAATATTCTTTTAAGTTTGAGTTTAGTGTAAATTGTTAGAGTAAAATCATATTTGATGTGACATTTACACTAAAATGAATTTGAGTTTAATAAAAATGGTTGGAGATGCTCTTAGGGCATCCACAATGGGACGCCCGATGGCACGCCCGATGCGTGCCATCGTCTGCGGGCGCCATTGTCCGCCCCATTGTGGGTGCCCGTCATCGTCCGCTCCCTACGCTCACGCCCGATGCATCGTCCGCGGTTGAAGCGCGGACGATGGCCTATCGTCCGCGCCATTGTGGGCTCGGCGGACGATGGTCGCAGACGATGCCACGCGTTTTTTAATTTTTGTATAAATACCCCTACCCCACCTTCATTTGTAACGTTTCATTTTCACGATTTCACTCTCGAAGCTCACATTTTTATTATTTCGACGAAATGGATGCAAGTCCCAACAGTCCGATGTTTGGGGAGGCGCGTTGGCCGGGTACAGAACCCGACGAATATCTGCCGTTCGACGCCAACGCACAGTACGATCCCGAATTCAGCACGGAATCGTACGATTTGTCTGACATGGAGCCGTCACCAAACCGACCCGTCGACCCCTCCCGACGCGCCGCCGCCGACGACGCCACCCCATCCGCTTCCGCCCCCGCGAAAAAAGAAGCGAAACCGACAGCGCGCGCAGAAGTTGCCACCTCTGGTAGTATGTGAAGAGTACGCCCCCGGCCGTTCAAACTACCAGCCGGTTGAAACCCTCGTGTTGGAAAGGTGTTGGGTGGATATATCGGAGGACCTGATATTCGCGAACAACCAGAGGCAGCAGGCTTACTGGGAGCGCATCGTCGAGCGCTACAATGCGGCGAAGCCGCCGAGCGCGTACAAGCGCCAACGGGAACAGCTCCGCAAGCACTGGGACGAGGTGAAGAAACAAATCAACCTGTTCTAGTCTGAGTACGAGAAGTGCGCGAGGGAGCAGGGGAGCGGCGAGAGCTTGAGCGACGTGCGCACTAAAGCGCTGTTGTCGTACTAGTCACTGTACGGCGACTTCAAGCACGAGGCCATCTGGGCGCTCTTGAGGGACAAGCAGAAGTTCCAAGGCGGGATTCTGCACACTGGGGCGACAAAGAGGACGAAGACCACCGAAGCTGGTGGTTACACGAGCAGCGAAAGCGGAACTCGTCCGATGGACCTAAACCGGACGTACATGGAGGACGATAGTACCGGCACACCGATGTCCTCCCTTCGTCCCATAGGCGTCAAGGCTGTGAAGGCCAAGGGGAAGGCGGCGGCGACATCATCCTCGACCGCCATTGCCGATCCCGGTCCCGAGCGCGACGGCCGCAGTGTATGAGTCGTTGGCAGCAGCCTCGATGACGAATACGTTGTTGCAGACGCACAAGGCCCTCAAGAAGTGTAGGACCCCTCCGAAGTCGAAATTCTCCGGGGGTTGATCGATGAGTTGCGCCGGAAGTTGGGAATTGCGTAGATTAGCCAACTTGAATCGTGTAACTTTTGTGTATTTATTAATGCAATATTCGCCGGTTTTTGGTTACTCGTTGTGTTTTTAAATTAGTTTGCATTATATATTTGAAAACATTTAAATTAATTAACAAAACAATATTAAAACATATAGGGCGCGCCTTAGGGCGCCCCATTGCAGGTGGGAAGGTATGAGGATAACTGCTGACGTGGCGCGCCTTAGAGCGCCCCACTGTGGATGCCCTTACACCCCACACCCAAAGCAAGAGATAGGAGTATCAATTAGTGGATTATCCGGTGTTACCAAATCGTGGACGTATAGAGGAGAGTTTATTCAAAATTACGTTAAATTCTTTGTGTTGTTTATTTTATGCTTTTCATTTAAGTGTATCATCATATCCGACATTTATAAGGAAAGGTTTTCATTAGTAAACTAGGCCATCATATTCCTCATAAAGACGATTATCTATCCAACTGATAAGTTCATAACTGTCAATAGATTAACTTACTGTAAATCACACTATAATCCAACCATTTGAAAAAAAACGTACTACTATAAGTTAACTGCATATGCGAGGTTATAACAATTAATAGGACTAATTAAGCTATAAATCTAGTTGTCCATGCTTATTGATCTTAAGATACCAACAGCATAAAATATTTAATTGCGGTACCAATAATTACTCGATTAGTACAAGATATAATTGTACTTAATAATTACAGTTTATTTATCCAATTAGTATTCATACTTGTTTACATATTATTCATTTTCAATTAGTAATTTGTTATTCCAAAATTTTATACTGTCTCCGTCCACAAAACAATTCATCCCTAATTTATTTTTTATTCATCTACAAAAAATTGTCCATTTCCGTTTATAATAGAAGGGTCACATAACTCAATATCCACTATACATTAAAAGTGGGTCTACTCAATTCTTAAAATAAATCAAATGGACAAATTTTATATTAACGGAGAGAGCATAACTTCTTTAAATTTCAATATATTGGTGATAAATGCTACTAATTGATTCTTACAACAAACTACTAGTATAAAATAGTAATAAAATTAATGGTGAAACATTAAAAACTGCAAGAATGAAGATCTCATCCGCTAAAACGTCGAGGTATTTAGATCGAGGACTTTGCCATAGTGTAAGGAGGAGAGTCTAAATGTTAAACCAGATAACTTGATTTTTTTCTCAACTTTAACGTTTGGAAAACAACTCAATATTCATATAATGTATTATTGCCTTATTAATAAGAATATTTTAATCTGCAAAATAAAAATAAAAAACTCTATAGAGAAGTAGTACAACCACAATATAATAGTCGCACTCTCAAATTAGGCATTCAGCTTGGATAATGATAAACTGAAAATGAATAACCTTGATGATCATGTGTCAATTAGGCATTAATTTAGTTTGGATAATGATAAATTGATAATTAATAACCTTGACGATCACATGTCATTACAAAATAATACGTATTCGATATAGTCTTCATAATTAGTAAAATTAAATTAGGAATGAATCTAGATCTAGAGACTTCCCCCACTCTATAAGTAGAGACGCCATTTTACAAGTCTGTCACAAAATCCAAAGCCATTAGATTCTAATCTTCTCAAAAGGAATTAAGAAATTCAAATTTTCCTTCCAAAATGGCCACCATGATCAGCAAGAAACGCTCTGGCTCCTCCGACGACCACCGGGACCCCTTCTCCGCCGCCAAGAAGCACCAGCCCCTTTCCAAGCCCCCTCCACCGCACGCAGAGGACCCCGCGGCCGCGCTGGCCAACGCCCGCCACGAGTTCGGTGAGCACGGCGGCGTGAACATGTCGATCGAGGCCTCGGCCACCTTCACCGTGATGGAGCCGGAGACGATGCGCCGGATGTTCACGGGCGAGCTCGGCCCCGACCGTGACTTCTTCATCTACAGCCGCCACTTCAACCCCACCGTGCTCAACCTGGGGCGCCTCATGGCGTCCCTCGAGGGCACGGAGGCCGCCTACTGCACGGCCTCCGGCATGTCTGCCGTCTCGTCAGTGCTCCTCCAGCTGTGCAGCGCGGGAGGGCACGTGGTGGCATCGCGCACGCTGTACGGTGGGACCCACACGCTGCTCGCGAACTTCCTGCCCCGCACCTGCAACATAACGACGTCGTTTGTCGACATCCGCGACCATGAGGCGGTGCGGAGTGCCATGGTCCAGGGCAGGACTAATGTGCTCTATTTCGAGACCATGTCTAATCCTACACTCACTGTCGCTAACGTGCCGGAGCTCTGCAGGATGGCGCATGATAAGGGGATCACCGTCGTCGTTGACAACACCTTCTCGCCCATGGTCGTCTCTCCGGCCAGGCTCGGCGCCGACGTCGTTGTGCATAGTATGTCCAAGTTCATTAGCGGTGGTGCCGATTTAATCGCAGGTACATTTTTAATCCATTATTTGCCTACTTTTATTTATTATTCTATTTCGACGTAAATACACAAAACTCACCAATAATCGTTCCTATTCAATATTTCATCATATGCTCATTACGGTCTTGATTTATGAGTGTCATATTATTAGTGTATTTTAAACACTTCTCGAAATATAATATAATTACACTATATTTATGTAATTATAGTTATTTAGCCATATTTATGTGCATTTTTTTGGTATATGCGAATACAGAATACTCACTCAATTGCAGATAATCTTGGATATGACAGTTAACGTTTTATATGATTGGATACACAAACATCATTGTTAATAAGAATTGAACTTAAAATATCCGGACCCCAGGAAAAGTATGATTCTTTATTTTTGTACTCTACTATCACTCGTGATCCTGTAATTTTTTGGCTTTGTGGGTCTCATCTCTGCTTTCTTGATAAGTTAAGTTGTGATGTGTGGGATTGTTATTTGATAGTGGGAAAGCATTTGTTTAAATTGATTGAATTGGATTGTACCGAATAATAGGCACAATGTGATATGATGTCCTTGTTGGTTATTTGGCCCCATCAGATGAACGATAAAATAAAATAAGCAACTTAGAAGAGGTGCACCAATTAAATTTGTCCACAAATTGTGTGATCATGATATAATCGATCAATTTATTTGGTTTAATTTTCAAATTGTACGGAATTGAAACAGGCGCAGTGTGTGGGCCAGCCAGCTTAGTGAACTCAATGATGGACACTCACCAAGGGAGCTTGATGCTGCTGGGGCCGACGATGAACCCGAAAGTGGCGTTCGAGTTGGCGGGAAGGCTCCCTCACCTAGGGCTGAGGATGAAGGAGCACTGCAACCGCGCCCTGGTGTACGCCACGAGGATGAAGAAGCTCGGGCTCAAGGTCATATATCCGGGCTTGGAGGACCATCCGGACCACGCCACGCTCAAGTCTATGGCGGTCAAGGAGTACGGGTTCGGAGGGCTCCTATGCGTGGACATGGAGACGGAGGAGAGGGCCAACCGGCTAATGAATCTGCTCCAGAACTGCAGCCAATTCGGGCTCATGGCGGTGAGTTTGGGATACTATGAGACCCTCATGTCGTGCTCGGGGAGCAGCACGAGCAGCGAGTTAAGCGAGGAGGAGAAGGAACTGGCCGGGATCTCGCCTGGGCTAGTTAGGATGTCAATTGGGTTCAGCGGGACTTTGGAGCAGAAGTGGAGCCACTTCACCAAGGCGCTGTCCAGAATGCAGGATCCCACTTTGTTCAATAAGATATAATATGGGGTAGTGTTGTGGCTCGTGGGAATATTCAACTTCAATAGTGTGACTACTACTATGTAACTACTACTACTTCTCTGGTTTATAAGAGTCCATCTTTGTGTCTTGCTTCCCGATTCTTGGAACTAAAAATATGAAGACGAAAAGTGTTATAGAGAGCCAAGGAACCTTAACTAATCTCACAATTCCATGAATAAAATTCTCCCTAAGTAGATCAGTCAACCAGGCCCACAACGGGACAAACAATTTTGGGCGTGACCCGTTGACAAAGTGGGACTGGGTTGGTATTCTTTCTATAAATTTGGTATAGGCCCAATACCAGCCCAACTCTGGCCCAAATATGACTCATTTCGGTGGCTAAGTAGCTTCTGATGGTCCTACACTGAGCTTCAGGTTGAAAATGACCCAATAGAGCCCATTTCAACATCTGAGCTCAGCCCAGACCCACTTCACTTTGTTGACGGAGCGAGCCTCAGGCCGTACTGGGCTGGGTCAGTCCATTCCAGTTGACAACTCTATCCCTTACCTTCACACGAGCATCAAATAATGATGATCAATATAAACAACTGCCGTCTATTTTTTTGAAAAAACATGATATATATTTCTACACCTCCTGTTCCATAAATTTTGTCACACTTTGATTGGACACGAGTTTTAATAAATGTAATAGAAAGTGAGTTGAAAAAGTTAGTGGAACTTGGATCGTACTTTCATGTAGTACTCCCTATGTCCCATTGATGATGACCCACTTTCCTTTTTGGTTTGTCCCAACCAAGATGACTCATTACCAAAAATGGAAATACATTTCTCTCTACTTTATTCCCTCTCTCTTATTTTACTCTCTTTTCTTCACACACAAAACAAAGTTACATAAATTCTCTTGCCACCCAAAGAAAAGGTCATCTTCCTTGGGACGGAGGGAATATTAGTTTTATAATAAAATGTAGTTGAATGTGGTCCTACTTTTACATACTACTACTAGTTTTGGTAGTAGTATATGATAAAATGTAGTCGAATGTGGTCTACTATAAAAAATGATAAAATGTAAAATATGATAAATTTTGCGAAATGGACCGAAATAGAAAAAATGTAACAAATTTTTTGGGACGGAGAGAGAGTAATGGACAATTCTATCGCTAAGCTTCACACGAGCACAAACAATAATGGTCAATAATGATGATCATTGAATAACTAGTTTAATTGTCAAATAATATAGGAGCTTTGACAAATATGTTATTTTAACCTTTCATCTTGTAGACACCCAAAATTTCTTGTCCACTCAAAAATGATGGCTGAACATACATATTAATTAAATATTAATGTTTTGGCTCAAAGAACATAATTATGGACATAATTATCGAGAGATCATAATAGTACTACTTTATTCACAACAAAATGAAAGATTGAAGTGTTTTTATAACATCGCAAAAGTCGAAATAACTAATAGTAGTACTATATATATTGAGCCAAATTTTGTACGTTATTTATCAATTAAACTGACAGTGTTTACGAAAATTCTGCGCAACTCTACGATCAGCCTCTAAATGGTCATCAACTGCGTCAGTTTCATTTCCAATTATTAGTGACAATAGTCCTCCCTATTAAATGATGCACTTCTTTTAAATATAAAGATTTAAAATAGTGTGTCGAGTTGAGGGTGAATAAAATAAGAGAAAATAAAATTTAAAAAATTAAGAAAGAATAATGCAAGAGATACTTAATTATAGAACATGAGGTCCATTACTAACAATTGCTTATGATAGTACAGATGGAGTACCTAAACGGAGTAATTGAGAAGCATAAAAAATAGCTAGACTTGAATGTATGTTTTATTTTTTATAATAAAATATGAGCAAAATAAAGTAGTGGGAATTAGTGGATGGAGGGAGTACTAGGAATCAATCTCGACGCTCCTCCAACTCTATAAGTAGAGACACCATTCCACTGGACTCTCACAAAAGCCAAAGCTAAAGAAAAAATCAAATCTTCCTTCCAAATGGCGTCCGTGGTTAGCAGCAACGAACACTCGGGCTCCTCTGACAACCACTGCAACCCCTTCCCTGCCGCCACGAAGGACCACCACCAGCCCCTGCCGCGGCACCCAGAGGACCCTGCGGCGGCCCTAGCCAATTCCCGCCACGAGTTTGGTGAGCACGGCGGAGTGAACATGTCGATCGAGGCCTCAGCCACCTTCACCGTGATGGAGCCTGAGACGATGCGTCGCATGTTCACCGGCGAGCTCGGCCCCGACCGCGACTTCTTCTTCTACAGCCGCCACTTCAACCCCACCGTGCTCAACCTGGGCCGCCTCATGGCGTCCCTCGAGGGTACGGAGGCCGCCTACTGCACGGCCTCCGGCATGTCTGCCGTCTCGTCCGTGCTCCTCCAGCTGTGCAGCGCGGGAGGGCACGTGGTGGCGTCGCGCACGCTGTACGGCGGGACCCACACACTGCTCACGCACTTTCTGCCGCGCACCTGCAACATAACGACGTCGTTTGTCGACATCCGCGACCATGAGGCGGTGCGGAGTGCCATGGTCCAGGGAAAGACTAATGTGCTCTACTTTGAGACCATGTCTAATCCTACGCTCACTATCGCTAACGTGCCATAGCTCTGCAGGATGGCGCATGATAAGGGGATCACAGCCGTCGTCGACAACACCTTCGCTCCCATGTTCGTCTCTCCGGCCAGGCTCGGCGCGGACATCGTTGTGCACAGTATGTCCAAGTTCATTAGCGGTGCCGCTGATTTAATCGCGGGTACAATTTTTTCCCCTTTAATCTGCTTATTTCCATACCATAATTAGTGAAAAATGATGTTTACTTCTCTAAATAGAACTGTATCATAAAGTTAAAGTTGTCCTGTACTCAAAATGAAAAAAATACTCGTTTCTGTTGACTTAACCATGACTAACCAAGCTTAATAAATCCGGATCCAAGAAAAAGCATGATTCTTTATTTTTTGTAATCCCCCACTCGTGAGTAAATTTTTTTGGCCTTTCTTTATAAGTTAAGTTGCGATGTGTCGGCTAGTAAAAAAGCGTTTGTCTAGAGTTGATGGTATCGAAACCGAATCATGGCCGGGGACCATATGCCATGATGTCCTTATTGGTTATTTGGCTCCATCGGGTAAACGATAATTTAAAATAAGTGACTTAAAAGAAAAAAAAGAAGGCAGTGCACAACTTTAATTTGTCCATAAATTCTGTACAACCAATCCAGTTATTTAGTCTAATTCATACTAATATGAATCTAACAATAAAATAAAACACAGGCGCAGTGTGTGGACCAGAAAGCTTTGTGAACTCATTGATGGACACTCGTGACGGGAGCTTGATGCTGCTGGGGCCGACGATGAACCCGAAAGTGGCGTTCGAGTTGGCGGGAAGGCTCCCTCACCTAGGGCTGAGGATGAAGGAGCACTGCAACCGCGCCCTGGTGTACGCCACGAGGATGAAGAAGCTCGGGCTCAAGGTCATCTACCCGGGTTTGGAGGACCACCCGGACCACGCCACGCTCAAGTCAATGGCGATCAAGGAGTATGGGTACGGAGGGCTCCTATGCGTGGACATGGAGACGGAGGAGAGGGCAAACCGGCTAATGAAACTGCTCCAAAACTGCAGCCAATTCGGGCTTGTGGCGGTGAGCTTGGGATACTACGACACCCTCATGTCGTGCTCGGGGAGCAGCACGAGCAGCGAGCTGAGCAAGGAGGAGAAGGAGCAGTCCGGGATCTCGCCCGGGCTGATTAGGATGTCCATCGGTTTCAACGGCACGTTGGAGCAGAAGTGGAGCCAATTCGAGATGGCGCTGTCCAGAATGCAGGATTCCACTAAGGTGTAACTGCGTGGAAGTGGAACCACTACTTTTTTTCTCCTTTATATGATTATCTCTGTGCCTTAATTCCCCAACCAAAAATAAGGAAAATGGCAAATAAAAAGGAGAATCAAAAGATATATTGTTTTATTATCATATCTTATTTTATTATAAGCATAGGACATTATAATCATTGACCATTGTGGGATATTTTTAAAAAATAAAAAGTTTTGTATTTTAGTTTAACCAAAAGTAAACGAAATGGAAAATTTAATGTTAGAGACTCGTCTTTTTCAATTTCTATCTAAATATATTGATAAGAAAGTTAAATTTACGCTACAGTCACTAGGGATGTCAATCGGGCCGGTCCTAATCGGGTTGCGGGTCAATCGGGTGCGCGCTAATCGGGTTGTGAATTCTTTCGGGTGGTAAAAGTTCAACCCTAACCCTAAAAGCTCAGGTTTCGGGCTGGCCCAGCGAGTTAATCGGGTTGCTACCGATAAGATTAACATGCGATCAATCCAATAAATAATTATGAAAATTAGTTATATTCATAAAATGTAAATATTTAATATGATAAATTTGAGATATACGGTCAAACTCAATCATAAACATGATCAAATACTAATATTTGAGATATTTCGTGAAATTTTAATGCATGTTTTAGAAATTTAAATATTTTTTTAAAGTGAATTTGAAGTTTTTAATTTATTTATCAATTATTATATTAATAAAAATTTAATATATAATTTGTATATTTAATATAAAATTGAAAGTTATTTTTTTAGTTATCTATATTATAAAATTAATCAATGAAGTGTCGAATTAAGAGTAAAAATAGAATAATAGAAATTTTATCGGGTTTTCGGGTCTAGCCCTAACGTGTCGCGGGTTAATTGGGCGGGCTAATCGGGCTAGAAATTTCCAGTCCTAACCCTATAAATTTGACGGGCTATTCGGGTCAACCTCGGGTTGCGAGCTACATTAACCTACCTATCCGTCACCAAAAGAAACACAACACATTGGTTAGGCCATCCACAATGCTGTTCCCCCACCGTTCCTAAACTGTTCCTTAAACTACTATTTGCGGGCCCCACTGTACTTTTTTACTCCATTCCTTAACTAAGGAACGAAACCTGCAACCCTCTGTTTCTTATCCGTTCCTTAACCGTTCCTTAAATTACTATTTATTCAATTTCATTTTTATTTTTATTTCCAACCCAATTCAATTAAAACAAACACACTTCATTAAAATTAAAATAAAATTACAACTTAAAATTCAAAAAAATAGAAAAAGACATAATTAAAATCCTAAAAAAATAAAAAATGACATAATTTAAAATACAATTTTATAGAGAAAACCAAGAATGAGTTTGTCCCACATCGAAAGTGGAACATAAAACATTCAAGGATGTCTCTATAAAATATAGATAACCAAGAATGAGTTTGTCCCACATCGAAAGTGGAACATAAAACATTCAAGGATGTCTCTATAAAATAGAGATAACCAAGAATGAGTTTGTCCCACATCGAAAGTGGAACATAAAACATTCAAGGATGTCTCTATAAAATAGAGACAACCAAGAATGAGTTTGTCCCACATCGAAAGTGGAACATAAAACATTCAAGGATGTCTCTATAAAATAGAGACAACCAAGAATGAGTTTGTCGAAAGTGGAACATGAAACATTCAAGGATGTCTATATAAAAGAGAGACAACCAAGAATGAGTTTCATAAATTCGCAAGCCCATCAAATATATATGGGCTAATACGAATTTCTAGTATTCATTTATTTGTAAAAATTGTTTTTAAATATAAAAAATAATTTTTATAAATAAAAAATATTTTTTTAAAAATTCATTTTTTAAAAAAATGAATTTATTGCGTCAGCGTGACGACGCCCACTCGCGGGCCGGCGAGTGGGCGTCACGCACGACGCAGGGCGAGCCACGTCGCCGAAGCGCGTGGCGGCACGGACCGTGCCGCGGGTCGTGCCGTCGGCACCCGGCACGGCTTGGGAACGACACGGAGACGGAACGCACCTCTGCAACGCGTCGCGCGCCGGTTCTGTTCCGCCGGCACGAAACTCGGAACGCGGGCGGCCCGCGTTGCGGGTGCTCTTAACACGGCACCGTTACACAAAAGCCAGCGACACCTTGCCGGAGAAACCCTCACTTATCGCCACCACCGCCGCCAACGCCTTCGATCATAAGCAGAACTAAGCTCGAGAGATGACCTCGATCAACAGGACCCTAGGACTTCTGCAATTCAATTCATGGGTTTATATAGTTTCTGGAATGCTGATTAATTAGAGGAATTGAAGCCTTATGCTTAGATCTGTAATCAACTTTGATCATTTGAATGGATGTCTCATGGATTCTGATTTTACAGTTGTACATTTAAGTTTGTTGCGTTACGGATTATACTTAAATTCTGGTTGTTTATATTGTCATAATTGAATAATTGTGTCTTGGAGCTGGACATATGTTGAAAATTTGTAACACAATGGAGGTTCTAAAGTAAGGTTGAGAAAAAGTCTGTTTTTTGATATCTTCTTTATTTATAATGCAACACATGAATGTAGATGTATTTTGTAATTTTGTTGATGATTGATTGAATCCAGACGAGTTAACACAGGATGTGTTGAATGGCTGCATTGCCCATAATCAGGTATCTAAAGGGAATGACAGATAACCTTCAAAGGTTATGACTTTTATGTTTACCGAGGTTGAACTAATGCTTGCTTACAAAAATATTGACTCTTATGTTTGATTTATGGAAACTGTAATATCATGCATTAAGAATTAGTTCTATAAAATTGACACTAACTTTGATCAAAGTTTATGACTGCAGGTGAATATATATATCCAGTTTTAGTCACCAGTTCAATCCCCAATAACCTAAATGACTTTAGTCTATGTTTTTGCTTATGAATGCATTTGCACAGCTGCCTCGTTCATGCGTTTATGGTTGTTGGTTAACTTTATGTCTCTGACTTCCGAATTTCGAGCATACAATGGATTTCAGAATGTTGTCTTTGCAGTATATGTGAATCTGAGGTTTCAGATTATTTTAGTCCTTTTTAGTTCTAAACTTTACTCATAGACTTGGATTGATGAAGTGTGGAACTGGAAGTTTTCCTAATTTTATTTTAAGGTAATAATGCTGGAAGTTACCTAATATTTTCTTACTTTACTGAAATAACAAGGATAAGTTGACAGTTCTTTTATCTCTGTTTTATCTGGAGAAATTTAGCGAGATTTATCAAAATGGAGATGATGGTTGGGCGAATTTTTGATGGTAGTAAATGCAGGTAATGAATATAGATCACGACACAAGGAATTACGTGGTTCGATTTACTGAGGTAAATCTACGTCCACGGGAAGAAAGGAGGGCAAGATTGTATTGCTTGATCTGGTTTACCAGCTTACAAATACAGACTTGCTATATGTTATTTTCTGTCTAGAGAGCCCTTTTCCTATCTGATCTAAGTTCTATTTATACATTGAACTAAGATCGTGGCTTGCATCACCACTAACTAGGTCGTGGCTTACATCATCACTAATTAGGTCGTGGCTTACATCATCACTAATTAGATCGTGGATGTCGTGGAGGTCATGAGATCTTGCATGGGTCCACCACTGAATAGATCGTGTAGTGGAGGTCGTGGAGGTTCTGCATGAGTCCACTATCTCCCAGTTCGGTCGAATACTGAGACCGAACTGCTGAACTATTGCCGAGCAGCTTTTGCCGATCTGAGAGTAGAGCTTGATTGGTCGGCTTTTACCGAGCTGTAGGCTGGGGCCGAACTCTTTGGTAATGCCGAACTGATTGGTCGGCTTTTACCGAGCTGTAGGCTAGGGCCGAACTCTTTGGTAATGCCGAACTGATACTCTTCCTTGGTCTTTGGGCTGATGGGCCATCACTGCTTTTGGGCTTGTTTAGTACGTACCCCATCACTACCCCCCCCCGAAAAGCGAAGTGAATCACTTCGGCGAAGCGAGTCACTTCGGCATTCTGGATAAAGGTACGGGGGAGGCTGACGTTAGGGGACGTGCCTTGCGCGTGACTGCATTAAATGCGACAGTAAAATCCGGCCGTTGAATCCTGAAAAGGTGGGATTCGAAACGGTGCGATGATTTTGAAATCTTCTCCGAATCTGATAAATACGTCCTTTCTTCATCAGTTGAACACTTTTGCTATTGCTTCTTCTGCATTCTCTCTCTTTTGCGAAAAAATTTCCTTCCGCTTTCAAGAATTTCTTCAGAATTTTTTCAGACTTTCAAAGAGTAAGAACTATGTCTTCTTCTTCTTCTTCTGAGTCAGGTAGCGGTAGGAAAGGGGATAAGGGGTCTTCTAGCCGGAAAGAATCCGGGGAGAAGACCGTAGAGCATTTTCACAGCATCTTGAGTAAGGATACTGTGATATCCCTTCACGGAAAATATTTTTTTCCTGGGGGGAAGGTTGCGATTCCCGACGACCTTCATAGGGCTGACTCGCCGCCGGAGGGTTACGCCACCGTTTATGAAGCCAGCTTGGAATGCGGGCTTCGTTTCCCTCTTCCCCCTGCCTTTGTAGAGCTGCTAGATTTTTTTCAACTCCCTTTAGGTCAGGTGACTCCGAACTCTTGGAGGCACTTATCGGCCTTTGCTGCCGAACTGCGTAGGCTAGATAAGGATCTGTCTCTGAGGGCAATCCTTAATTTTTTCCAGTTTAAGAGAAAAGGATCTTGGTTTTACTTGATCCCTTTACAGCCTTTTAGGGCCTTCTGCAAAACCAAGTGGCCAAAGTGGCAACATCGCTTCTTTTTTTATAATAGGACAGCGGCTCCGGGCTTTCCCTGGAGAGGGCCGAAGTCCGTGATTCCTCATCCTCGGTTAGAACCGTTGGACGAGCTCGAGGGCGAGCTCAATAAGATTCCTATGATTAGGAAGCAGTACCTGGAGTCTGAGCTCGTCAAGGGCGACTTCGTGTTCGACTCCTCGTCTTCGGACGAAGAGGCTGAGGGTGAGGATTTCTTTTTTATGCATTACTGCCTTGACGACGAAAACTAACCTTGTTTTCTTGCTTTTTGGCAGTGAACTTGCTAAACAAGTTCGGTCGCAAATCCTCCGAATCTAAGGAACCGGAGAGGCCGAAAACCACCAGCTCGGCGTCTGATGCCGAGAAGAATCCGAAGAGGCAAAAGACCTCTTCGGATCCAAAAAAGCCGGAGTCCACTTCGGCAAAGGGGAAGGGGAAGGCCCAGAAGCCCCCAAGAGCGCCAGAGAAAGACGTGGTCTTGGCGCCTCCTTCGGAACATATCTGTGAGCCCTTTTTATGGCCCACGGACTTCGCCGAGGTGAATTCTCTTCTTGATTTTCTGGCCTTGCTTTTTTCCTGTATTTTTTGTGGCCCCTCGGTTGACTTTTTCCTTTTTCCATTTTCAGAGGAACGATATGCTCTCCAAGCTCGTCGCCGTTGAACTCTCCAAAGCGTCCAACGATTATGCTGAGATGCAGAGGAAGTTGGCGGCAGCTCGTCACCAGGCCGAACAGGCTAAGGCCGACTTTGAGAAGGCCAGAGCTGCTAGGATCTCGGCCCAGGATGAAGCTCAGTTTGCCAAAAACCAGCTCGTCATCCAGCGAGAGCAGACGAAACGGAGGGATGCTGCCGCCGTGGTTGCCCAAGGGGAGGTTCTCCGTGCTTTCGCGGAGAAACTCTTTCTGAGCAATCAATTTTCGGCCTTTGTCGGTGATCTGCTGAAACTGATGACCGATAATGCCGAGCAGGGGCCCGAAGTCGTTCTGCCGCTGTACGGCCGAGAGATAGCAGCTCGTCTCCAGAGTCTGCCGCTCCTTGAGGAGCTTGCTTCGTCCTCGGTCCTGCTTTCTGCTGACCGAGTTCGTAGTTGCCGAGCTGACCGGGACGAGAATATGGAGGCTATCTTTGCCTCCTTAGGGCCAGTTTCACCCGCTCCAATTTTCCACGGAGAGGGTGAGACCGAGCAGCCTGATCAGCAGACCGGAGACAGGCAGGCCGAGCAAGAGGTGCTGCTGATCGGTGATGGGGGCACCGAGCAGGCTGGGAGGAGCAGGGAGGCCGAAGCTGAAGCTGAGGCAGACAAGGAGAAGGAAGCTGAACCTCACCGAGGAGCCGGAGACGAAGCTGGCGGAGTATGATTTCGTCTCCCTTCTCTTAGTTTAGTTTCTTCCTTCTTGTAAAATGGCCTTGAAGCCCTCGTGTAAAAAAAATTTTCTTATGAATGAAAAAATTCTTCTTTCTGCACTTGTGTCTTCGTATAGCTTTTCGTACTCTCTTTTACTCCTGTTGTGGTTTACTACCTGCTCAGTAAACTGAAATGCCGAACTGACATAGGCTGCTTTGTATTCTTAACTCTTAAGGAGCTGGAGGTACTTTACTGGAAGCGGCTGTACTCTTCTGCTTTAGACGAAGCTGAGAAAAAAGCCATAGCTGACCAGATGAAGAATGACGAACTCTTGGCTTGTTTAGTGAAGCTGGAGGCCGACAATAAGGACTTAGAGTCCGAAAAGAAAGATCTGGAGGCCGAGCTGAATACTGCCGTCGCTGAGAGGACTGCGTATGAGGATTTCATCAGCAGGCGCGGGGGAATGACCATCTCTGAAGTTCAGGAACGAGTTGACGAACTGTGGGAGGAATATCATGTACTCCGGAGGAACAATGCGCTGGAGAGCTCGGCTTGCCAACAAGTCGTGAAATCATTGCGGCGCTGGGCTTCTCGGTATGACATCGTTCTTTCCCGGCGTCCTTCAATCGAGAGATTCCTTAGGCATTTCCCGCCAACAGATGCTCATACTCCAGCTCAAACCTCTGATCCACTTGCTCAAAATCCTACTCCAAATCAGCAACGAACTCAGGAGCAACCGGAAACGTCAAGACGAGAACGGACTCAGGAGCAACCGGAAACGTCAAGACAAGGACGGACTGAAGTTCGTAGAGGAGCTGTGATTATGAGTGAGCAAGATCAACAAATGCTTCGTGAAGAGACTCTTCGCCGCCGAGGTGCCAGTACTTCCCGGACTCAAGGAAGAGGAGGTAGGTCGATCAGAGCATCTCGTCGACCTGCTTATTCTTCAGCTGCCCGGAACGACCGAACTCGGCTTCACGAGGATTTTGTGAATAGATGGCTCAACTTTAGCAACCAGGGACAGTAGAATAGTCCTTTGTAATAGTGTAACGCCTTCTCGTAGGGCAGCGGAGTTGTATGCCGAACAAGTTTTAATAAATGAAATCTTCATTTCGCTTCTATCACTGCGTATTTACAGCTTAGCGAAAAAATTTCATCGTGCTCGTCCTCGGTCTTATGAAGTAAACTTCTTTGACCGGACTCGTCTTCGGTCTTATGAAGTAAGCTTCTTTGACCGGACTCGTCTTTGGTCTTGTGAAGTAAACTTCTTTAACCGGACTTGGTCCTCGGTCTTATGAAATAAACTTCTTTGACCGGACTCGTCTTTGGTCTTATGAAGTAAACTTCTTTGACCGGACTCGTCTTTGGTCTTATGAAGTAAATTTCTTTGACCGGACTAAGCTTGTGTCCTAATTTGGCGAGTTTTATCGCGTGGATCGGACTTTCCCTTGTCCTAATTCGGCGAGTTTTATCGCGTGGATCGGACTTTCCCTTGTCCTAATTCGGCGAGTTTTATCGCGTGGATCGGACTTTCCCTTTGTTGCAGTTCGTTTCAGACGGACTGCTTGTTTCTTAAGCTGAATTGTGGTCTTGTATCCTCCTTAGAAGCTTGGACTCACAATCGTTGGCTTATATATGTTCTAAAAAGGGGATCAGCCTTCGAAGAACAAGATACCTCAGTAACATTTGTAAGAGACGACACGCACATAGACAGACAAAACGCACATAGACAAACATGAAACACAAGTAAAAAACAAAGAAAGCACATACCCCTAGGACCGAACTAGACACAAGACTGACTGACCGGACTGTCTCTTACAAATGGAACTTCTTGAGGTTGGAAACGTACCATGTTCGGGGTGCTTGTTCTCCTGACATGTGAGTCAATTTATAAGACCCTTTGCCGAGGACTTCTGGCACCCGATATGGACCTTCCCATGTGGGTTCGAGTTTGCCCAGCTTTTCTGCTCGGCTTACTTCGTTGTTTCTCAAGACGAGATCTCCCACTTGAAATTGCAGCTTTTTCACCCTTTGGTTATAATACCGGGCTACTTGCTCCTTGTACTTGGCTGCTTTTATGCAGGCCAATTCTCTTCTTTCTTCGGCCAGATCTAGTTCGGCTCTCAGTCCGTCCTCATTCAGTTCTGCTGAGAAATTAAGAGTTCGGGGACTGGGTATGCCGATCTCAACTGGAATCACGGCTTCAGTGCCGTACACCATCGAGTTCGGCTCCGGTGTGACTTCGGTCATTTCGCCTGCCTCTGACTCCGGCTGCTGTGATTGCTATGCTTGATGGTGCCGAGCTGATTGCTCGGCACTTTTAAGCGCAATCTGCAAACACTCGCTCTTTTTTGATCACCTCGGATGACCGCTATCCCTCCTTTAGTGGGGAAGGAGTTCGGCGAGGAAGCCTCTGATCGCTATGATCGGGCTTCTTTTTGTCTTCTCTAGATGAGCTGTCTAAAGACCGTTTTCGACGGTCTGCCTCATCGGCACGAGAAAACTGGTCCGCAATGTCCCACATCTCTTGAGCTGTTTGCGGACTGCATTCCACGAGCTTTCTGTAGAGAGCTCCGGGCAGGATTCCATTTTGGAATGCCGAAATGACAAGTAGATCATTGAGATAATCTACTTGTAGACATTCCTTGTGGAACCTCGTCATAAAGTCGCTGATCTTTTCGTCGCGACCTTGACGTGTAGAAAGCAGCTGAGCCGAAGTGATTCGGGCTTCCGCTTTCTGAAAGAACCTCCTGTGGAAAGCATCCATTAGATCTCGGTAAGATCTAATGCTGCCTTGGGGGAGGCTATCGAACCACCTTCTTGCGTTCCCGATAAGCAGCTCGGGAAACAGCTTGCACATATGGACCTCATTGAGACCTTGGTTCGCCATGTTATACTGATAGCGTCCCAGGAAGTCATGAGGATTCACTAACCCGTCATAAGTCATCGACGGAGTTCGGTAGTTCTGTGGCAAGGGAGTTCGGGTGATATCGTCCGAGAACGGAGTCTTCAATGCTCCGTACATGGCGAACCCGACATCTCTTCGGTATGGAGGAGATGGAGTTCTCCTGTGATTCCGGTACCGAGGAGGAACAGGAACATGTCGGGGTTGAGGATTCTTCTTCCTGGAAGACACGGCACTACTGCGGTAGTGACTTTCATGTCTGGATGAGGAGGGAGAATCCACCGTTTTCGTCTCCGGCTTTTGGCCCTTTTGCAGGAAAATTAAGAACTCTTCCTGCTTCTCGGCCAAAAACAACTTGACAGCCTCGTTCAAATCGGGCTGCTGGGAAGACTCGGTGCGATGAGTCTTTGAGCGGCTTGTTCCTTCTCCGTGAGAACTGGAAGTAGATTTCTCCCGAGGCTGTTTTCCAGACCTGCGGGCTGGACTAGCTTCCTCATGGTTACCACGAACGGTATTATGGGTGTTACGTGATCTGGTATGCATTTTTTTTTTTTTGGGGTGGAAAAAGGGTCAAAAATTCGCTTTATCACAAATTTGGTTCTCTGTTTCCCACAGACGGCGCCAGTGATGGTTGGGCGAATTTTTGATGGTAGTAAATGCAGGTAATGAATATAGATCACGACACAAGGAATTACGTGGTTCGATTTACTGAGGTAAATCTACGTCCACGGGAAGAAAGGAGGGCAAGATTGTATTGCTTGATCTGGTTTACCAGCTTACAAATACAGACTTGCTATATGTTATTTTCTGTCTAGAGAGCCCTTTTCCTATCTGATCTAAGTTCTATTTATACATTGAACTAAGATCGTGGCTTGCATCACCACTAACTAGGTCGTGGCTTACATCATCACTAATTAGGTCGTGGCTTACATCATCACTAATTAGATCGTGGATGTCGTGGAGGTCATGAGATCTTGCATGGGTCCACCACTGAATAGATCGTGTAGTGGAGGTCGTGGAGGTTCTGCATGAGTCCACTATCTCCCAGTTCGGTCGAATACTGAGACCGAACTGCTGAACTATTGCCGAGCAGCTTTTGCCGATCTGAGAGTAGAGCTTGATTGGTCGGCTTTTACCGAGCTGTAGGCTGGGGCCGAACTCTTTGGTAATGCCGAACTGATTGGTCGGCTTTTACCGAGCTGTAGGCTAGGGCCGAACTCTTTGGTAATGCCGAACTGATACTCTTCCTTGGTCTTTGGGCTGATGGGCCATCACTGCTTTTGGGCTTGTTTAGTACGTACCCCATCAGGAGACAAGGATAATAGTTGAAAGGATCTTTGTATGATATGATAAATTGATGACAGAGCTTTTGTAATATTTCTGCACTTTGTTAGGTTGCAATATATTCTGCATCAATTGGAGAAGGTTTTTCCATCTTACCATCCTATATCTGAATTGATTAGTTGAATGCTTTTCTTTTGATCTTTTTGTTTTTTAATAGTAAGATATTATAAGTGCACCTGACTACGGAAATAGATAAGGTATTTCTTGATGACGATGAAGCTTACTCGGAGATACGTTTTGCATCTGCAGCAGTGAGTTGTTTAGTTAACATTTCTGGGGATGATTCCCCCATGTTTGTCAAGTGTTTCAGTGTTCTTGGAAAAGCTCTTTAATTTTTGTTAGTATATGAATTAGTATAAAGATTTTGTCATGATTGAGCTATGGGCATGCCGCATGTATGCACAGACTTTCTCAATCATCCACTGTGTTGTTTACTTCTTTGTAATTTCAGCAGAGTAACTGAGTAACCAAAACTTTTAGCTAGAAGGACCAATTTTCTGCTTCCTACTGCTCGTACAAGCTCATTCAGATTTTCCAGAACCTCAATGAAAATATATAGTTTTAGTACTTTTGCGATTCCTAATTCCTGGAAGAATAATTACAAATTGCACTCTGATGGTTGGGTTCTGAAATCTCACCATGTTACAATCGATATGCCACTAAGCAAAAGGTTTGGTAAGTGTTTCGATACAACTTTTACTTACGTGAAATGAGTTTGCTGGAACAGATTTTGTTGCTCTGTGTAACATCCAAGCCTCATTTACGGCTGTCCTATATTTTTCAATATTACATGGCAGCATGTGTTTCTACCTGCTAGCATATGTTTACTTTTTCCCTTTAGACTTAATGCTTTTTTAACTTAAGGAACAGAATGTCATATTTTAAAAGCAACACGAGGCTAATCCTGGATTCTGCCTCATGATCACGAAAATCCATCTGAGATGGCTTTGCTTTTACAGGGGGATTACAGCAAACATAAATAAAAGTTGGAAGAAGTATGCAGTATGAGTTTACATAACGTATCTTCACTCTATATTTTAGAACTAGAAGTCCCACCACTGTGCACTACCTTCAGTATTATCAAGAAAATTACAAGATTCTAAGCTACAACCATTTTCAGGCGATGCTAAGGAACTTTCAGCAATCTGAGCCATATACAGAACACCAGCATCTGCTTCTTCCTCCAGGTAATCTACTCTTGCTTTCAGTTCGCCACATAGCTCATTGCCGTTGATGTCTAGTAGTAATCTTGAGATCTCAGAAGCTGCCAATTTGAATGTATTCTTGTCATTTTCCTCACAATCAGCCTTCTTTCTGAGTTTCTGCACCTGTGAATTGCGAAAAGCTTAGTGTTTACTTAAGCACACTGTATTAAAGGATTAGTCGATAAAGAAAGCTCGCACCTGAACCTGATCATCAATCTAAAATGAGTAGTACATATGAAGCAAGGACTAGAATCCTTATACCTGGATAACCAATGTTTGATTTTCTTTCCTCAATGCCTCAAACTGTAGAGCTAAGTGATCGTAGTTGGACTTAAGCACACTGTATTCCTGCTCGATTTGCTTGGACTTTGATCTAGCCCTCTTTATTTTACAATGTTCTTATAATTCATATTTGTTTATATTAATGAAATGTAATGATGAAATATTGGAAAGGCTGAAATGCCCTTAGTGGCATTTTAGAAAAAAAGGAGGATGAGAAGAACATGGAAGACCGTAAAGAGTGAAAAAGGACTTCAAATGATATTATAACCATACACAGAGTCGTCTGGTGTATTTTTTGGAATATGAGTATCTCCAGCATTCGATCAACTTTACGTAAGGGCTAATTTTGTAATTCACTCTATATTTTAACAGAAAAGAATGTAGGACCATTTCGTTTCCAAAGGAGAAAATTATCCACCTAATCCAAGAAAATGTTATACTAAGAAAATACCGTGTTCTTATCAATGTGAATAAATCATAAACAAACCTATTAATGAATTAAAAAACAGCTCAAGGGAGATTGTGAGCATGCTTGTACCAAAATTATTCAATTAGGATGCAACAAATTGCAAAACGTTTTGCATAATGCAACAAATAAAACGAAAATCAAGGTGAGCTATGGTGCTTTATGTGTTGTTTGTTTGTACATATTTTACTGCAAGAGTTAGAAGTGTATGACACTTCATATTTCTTAGTTTTGTGATTTGGTTTATTGCGTGCAAAGAATCTTCCTTTACTCAAGAAACATCTAGTCTGAGTTTACGTGCGACTTTGGGTTGTGAAAAAGGTTCCACAAAAAAGGCATTTTAGCTTTTCTACTTTTCAACTACTCCATCCACCTTTTGCAATTCATTCATATACAAATAATCCATGATCCATTGAAATTAATTAGTTTAGAAAAAGCAAATTGCGTCGTGTTAATTTATAATGCCAATACATATGCGATAATCCAGGTCAAACAATTATATAAGTTCTTTCAATTTGTTAGGTATTTATTGTTACATATGATATGTTGTTCTTCTATTAAACGGAGAAACTGCATGCTATTCAATCTTATTATTAGGGCTGGGGAAAAATATCGAAAAATGATATATCGCTCGTATCGTATTGAAAAATATCGAAAAATTATCGGATTTTCGATATATCGTAATTTTCGATACGAAACGATACCGTATCGTAAGTTTTCGATACGATAACGATATGAATTTCCTTATATCGCGATATATCGTTTTATATCGAATATACGATATATATCGATATTTTCGATATATCGTTTTATATCGAATATACGATATATATCGCTATTTTCGATATATCGAATTTCGGTACGATATATCGAAATATCGATACGATAACGATATAGATATCCTCCATATCGAAAGTTCGATATATCGAAATTCGATATATCGAAACTTTCGATACGATAACGATATGAAATTCTTTCATATCGATATTTTCGATACGATATACGATACAACGTTTTCGATACGATATATCGTATCGACCCACCCCTACTTATTATATATGGACTGATTCAAATATGTTCTAGCTAGTTGTCGACAGCCCCCAATAGTAACACATTAAGGATAGGTAAAGAAAAATACACTTATTACATTAACATGAATATTATGCATTGATTAAAAATGAGTTTACCATAGTCAATTGTTCATAGTTTTCATGATTTGATTATGAATAAATTCTGAATATACCAAACAATCATCCATCAGTAGACATACTGATACGTTCCTATATCATATTATTTAGTAATCTTTGATTCAACAAATCTTTCTTGTTAGTTAGGTTTTAATATTATATATAGGATAGATTGTTATCATTTTATGCAACCAATGAATGAGAAAAATATTACTTTGCCCTACTTGGCGTTACTTACAACTCAAGAAATCCAGAATCCGCGCTGCCCGACGAGAGGCTCGCGCACAGCCGGTTCTTTGCTACCGCCGATCCTTCGTTAGGACGCCGGTGAAACCGGATACGACGTAGGGTCGTATCATCTAGTGCTTTCATTGATGTACTCATGAATCGATTCAACAACAACGGCAAAATAGCCTGGAGCGGCCATCGCCCAGATACGTTCGCGAACGGAGCCTCGCGTCGTCCAACTCGATGAAAGCACCAGATGATACGACCCTACGTCGTATCCTGTTTCACCGGCGTCCTAACGAAGGATCGGCGGTAGCAAAGAACCGGCTGTGCGCGAGCCTCTCGTCGGGCAGCGCGGATTCTGGATTTCTTGAGTTGTAAGTAACGCCAAGTAGGGCAAAGTAATATTTTTCTCATTCATTGGTTGCATAAAATGATAACAATCTATCCTATATATAATACTAAAATCTAACTAACAAGAAAGATTTGGTGAATCAAAGATTACTAAATAATATGATATAGGAACGTATCACATACCTAGGGGATCTGGATTCATAGAGAACGCAGCATAATAATTGAGAGCTTTTAGCAATATACTATTTATATATGAAAAGATAAATTTTATCTTAAAATAATGGGACAGTTCAATTCACACCCAGGACCAAAATTCAAGGTTAATTATAAGGTCAAAAGGTTTATTAAGAACTACTGTTTTCGATGCATTAGGTCAAAAACTTTTGATGATTGGGAAATGTAATATTCCTGTTCATTAATTATTGATTGAGTATAATATGATGTGGTCGGAGATTGATGTTTTCGTTTACAATGTTCTTACAAAAATCATTGTAAGACAATGCAATAATCAAAATCATATAATATGTAGTAGGAGTATAAACTAACTAGTAAGATCAAAGTAGTCGGGACAACAGTTACAGTACTATAGTAGTGTAAAGGTGATGATCATGGCTGCACGGTAGAAATTAGTAAAGAAACACAAAATTAAAAAAATCATAAGATGAAGTGCATTTTTTCAATGACAAGTTTTTAGGATTATATAGTTCACCCAATATAGCTTTACGTGTCCAAAATAAAGGCAAGGATTGAAACAGAGAAATATTTCCATGATTTAGTTCATGAAAAATAGTTTGATATGTATTTACTTAATTGTGACACAATTCAAAACCATCTAAACTAAATTTGAAAATTAGGATTAGCTTCAGATATATTATATGATTAACCTTTTCGTTCTTGTTTTCTCTTCTAATAATACGCTTAACCTTTGGCATAGAAAGTCAAACTAAGTGTTGAATTCTTGCTGGAAAATGGCCCCATCTTTTGGAAAAGGAAATTGTAAAATCTTAAGATAATTAATCTAAATATAGCTAGATCTATAATAATTCATCAGAATATTATAATTCAACAACATGTATATATATGGGTCCATATCGTTACTGGACATGACCCCTCTGTATAGACTTTTGTTTTGCATGAAACAAACCTTTAACAAAAAGCTTCAACCCACCCCTTAATTATTTCTACTCTTTTTTAAAAGCTGATTGATATACAATTGTTCTGATTGAAAAAATGAATTCATAGTACTAATTAATAAGTTGCGTTCATGTTTTATGCTCGTGGTTGGTTGGAAAAAATCTGAAATCTTATTTAAAACATTGAGCTAGGACAATAACAAGGAATATAGTAGTACTACTAATTACAGTTGTATATTGGCACATCTGACTATTTTGAGTTGTGAGTTTCACCTTTACAAATGGGTCATAATACCAATCGCATTAATTTTATGGTCAATCGATTGACTGAAATTGATTCTTTATTGACTCATACAAATATTCACGAAAAGCATGCATGTGTGTGTGTGTGTGTGTGTGTGTCATTCACACACCAATTGATAAATACTACTAGTTTACAAAAGTAGGTTGATTGTCATTGTGCAATTATAAGTGGTCACGGATGAGTCATTAGTTTTTGAATATATGAACTTTGAGGATTACAGTGTATGAGCGTGACGTCGAATCGTTGAACATTATACGCTAGCTTTTATATATATGTGGAGTAATCATGGTCATTTTTAACAATTATTACCTCTATAAAAATATGAATTCACTTTTATTTGTCATTATCATATGCTAGGAGTACTATTTAATAACATCAAATATAAATAGAATATATTTTGGTGTTTTATTTTTTCTGTAACACAATACATTCCGAAATTAATTACTGATGGAGTACGTACTAAACAAGCCCAACAGCAGTAAAGCCCATCAGCCTAAAGCCCAAGAAAGAGTATCAGTTCGGCATGACTAAAGAGTATCGGTCCAGCATGACTAAAGAGTTCAGTTCGGCACAACCACAGAGTTCGGCCCCAGCCTACAGCTCGGTAAAAGCCAACCAATCAAACTCTGCTCTCAGGTCGGCATCAAGCTCTACTCTCAGATCGGCAAAAGCTGCTCGGCAATAATTCAGCAGTTCGGTCTCAGTATTCGACCGAACTAGGAAATAGTGGACTCATGCAGGATTTCCACCTCCACTACACCCACGATCTATTTAGTGGTGTCAAGCAGTCATTAACTCATGCAGGATAGTGGACCCATGCAAGATCGCCACGATCTCCACGACATCCACTACCTAGTAAATGGCTGCATGCCACGATCTAGGTTCAATGTATAAATAGAACCTAGATCAGATAGATAGGGTTAGGTTCTAAGACTCTCTCGCTTTCTAGAGATAAAATACAAAATAGCAAGTCTGTATTGTAAGCTGTAAGAAAACAGATCAAGCAATACAACTCTGCCCTCTTTTCTTCCCGTGGACGTAGATTTACCTCAGTAAATCGAACCACGTAAATTCACCGTGTCGAGATCTGTGTTTTCCAGCATTCACTACACCAAAAATTCGCCGATTCATCACTGGCGCCGTCTGTGGGAACAGAGAACCAAATTTGTGATAAAGCGAATTTTTGACCCATTTTCCACCCCAAAAAAAAATGCATACCAGATCACACACTACCCGTAATACCGTTCGTGATAACCGTGAGGAAGCTAGTCCAGCTCGCAGGTCTGAAAAACGGCCTCGGGAGACATCTACCTCCGGTTCTCACGAAGAAGGAACAAGCCACTCCAGGAGTCATCGCACCGAGTCTTCCCAGCAGCCTGATTTAAATGAAGCTGTCAAGCTGTTCTTGGCCGAGAAGCAGGAGGAGTTCTTAACCTTCCTGCAGAAGAGCCAACAGCCGGAGAAGACAACGGCGGATTCTCCCTCCTCATCCAGACATGAAAGTCACTACCGCAGTAGTGACGTGTCTTCCAGGAGAAAGAATCCTCAACCCCGACATGTTCCTGTTCCTCCTCGGTACCGGAACCACAGGAGAACTCCATCTCCTCCGTACCGAAGAGATGTCGGGTTCGCCATGTACGGAGCATTAAAGACTCCGTTCTCGGACGACATCACCCGAACTCCTTTGCCGCGGAACTACCGAACTCCGTCGATAACCTATGACGGACTCGTGGATCCTCATGATTTCTTGGGACGCTATCAATATAACATGGCGAACCAGGGTCTCAACGAGGTCCACATGTGCAAGCTGTTCCCCGAGCTGCTCATCGGGAACGCCAGAAGGTGGTTCGACAGCCTTCCTCAAGGCAGCATTAGATCCTACCGAGATCTAATGGATGCTTTTCACAGGAGGTTCTTTCAGAAAGCGGAAGCCCGGATCACTTCGGCTCAGCTGCTTTCTATTCGTCAAGGTCGCGACGAAAAAATCAGCGACTTTATGACAAGATTCCACAAGGAATGCCTGCAAGTAGACGATCTCAACGATCTGCTTGTCATCTCGGCATTCCAAAATGGAATCCTGCCTGGAGCTCTCTACAGGAAGCTCGTTGAGTGCGGTCCGCAGACAGCTCAGGAAATGTGGGACATTGTGGACCAGTACTCCCGGGCCGATGAGGCAGACCGTCGCAAACGGTCGTTAGACAGCTCATCGTCCCGAGGAGACAGAAGGAAGCCCGATCATAGCGATCAGGGGCATCCTCGCCGGACTCCATTTGAAAGAATTCAAAGGGCTCCGGTACAAGACAGATTGGGACCCCGTCTCAACCCCGAGAAGCCGCCCGCTCAGTTCGTACCGCTGAACAAGTCAAGAGCGGAAATTTTCGAACTACATTCCGATATGTTCGAAAGACCAAAGCGGATGACGAAATCAGCCGTGCGGCGACCTCAGGATCAATATTGCTCCTTCCATCAAGCCCACGGACACGATACCGAGGAGTGCCGAGATTTGGCTGCAGGTATTGATGTTCTTGTGAAAACAGGAACATTAAAAAAATACCAAAGCAAGCAGCCGAAAAAGAACAAAAGGCAGAGAGGTGCGAACTGCAATCCCCAGGATCCGAAAAGGCATGAGGATCCCGAAGACGACGACGAGCCGCAATATGATGGAGTAATCCAGACTATTGATGCTCTCCCTGCCGGGAAGACTAAGTCGTCCCTAAAAGCAGAACGCAGAGGTTCCAATCAAGAGGAGCCAACACATAAAAGGCTGAAGAAAGACGAAGTGATTACATTTTCAGATGCCGATCCCGTCCCAGCCATCTCTCCTCACCAAGACGCTATTGTCATTCAAGCCGGAGTGGCAAACAAACTGATCCACAGAGTATTTGTGGATACAGGAGCATCAGTCAGCATTCTTTTTAAAGAATGTTTCGATAAAATGGAAGTGGATCCAGCTCGGCTCAGTCCGGCTCCGCTTCCTCTGAAAAGTTTCGCCCAGGAGGACACCCGCCCTGAAGGTATTATCAGCCTTCCAATCACGGTGGGAAAAGCGCCTACAAGCTCCAATACGATGATCGAGTTCTTTGTGGTGAAAGCTCGGTCCCCGTACAACATCATCCTGGGGAGAGACTGGCTCAACACAGTTCGGGCCGTTTGCTCTACTTATCACCTCACCATCAAGATCCCTACTAAAGGAGGGATAGCGGTCATCCGAGGTGACCAAAAGAGAGCAAAGGAATGTCTACAAATTGCGCTTAGAAGTGCCGAGCAGTTAGATCGGCACCATCAAGCATAGCAATCACAGCAGCCGGAGTCAGAGGCGATGACCGAAGTCATACCGGAGCCGAACTCGATGACAGTTCAGCTGTACGAAGACGATCCATCCAGAACGGTTAAGATCGGCTTCGCGGGAACGCCTCTACTTCGAGAAAAAACCATCCAGCTCCTCAAGGAGTATAAAGACGTCTTTGCATGGTCTCCGTTGGACATGACCGGAGTGCCCCCCGAGGTAATCACTCATCGGTTGAATATTGATCCTTCGGTCCGGCCGATAAAACAGAAGCAAAGACTCTTTGCGGCAGAACGAAGTCAAGTCATCCATGACGAAGTCCGTCAATTATTGAAGGCGGATGTGTTATTCGAAGTAAAGTATCCTTCGTGGGTGGCCAATCCTGTCATGATCAAGAAAAAGGAAGGAGGATGGCGGATGTGCATAGATTTCACCGATCTAAATAAGCACTGTCCCAAAGATTGCTATCCCCTTCCGAATATAGATAAAAAAGTAGAAGCTTTGATCGGCTTCGAAATTTTCTGTTTTCTTGATTTATACAAAGGATATCACCAAGTGTTGATGGATGAGAGTGACGCTCCGAAAACAGCTTTCATTACCGATTTCGGCATTTTCGCTTATAAAAAGATGCCATTCGGTTTAAAGAATGCCGGAGCCACTTATCAAAGGATGGTAGACAAGCTTTTTCGGCACCTGATTGGAAAGGAGGTCGAAGTGTATGTTGACGATATAGTCGTCAAAAGCAAAAGCACTTCGGAGTACGAGCACAACCTCAAGTCCACTCTCAGCGTGCTCAAGAAAGCCAACCTCAAACTTAATCCCCAAAAGTGTACCTTTTTGGTAGATTCGGGAAAGTTTCTGGGTTGTTGGGTTTCAAAGGACGGACTCAAGGCAAACCCCTCAAAAGTTCAAGTCGTTCAGAACATGGCAATGCCGAAGTCCATACATGACGTGCAAAGGCTAACCGGATGTCTAGCCGCACTGAATCGATTCCTTTCCCAAGCAGCCGAAAAGCAACTGCCGTTCTTCAAGGTGTTGAAAAAGGCACCAAAGTTCGAGTGGGGAGCCGAGCAGAAAAAGGCCTTCGACGAGCTCAAAAGTTATCTAGCCGAGCTTCCTATTCTCTCTGCTCCAACCGAAGCCGAAGTAATATTCTTATACTTAGCGGCATCAGATCAAACCATCAGCGCGGTGCTTGTACGAGAAGAAGGCCTAAAGCAGTTTCCCATCTACTTTACAAGCCGAGCATTAAGAGGTCCAGAAACAAGGTATCAACCTCTGGAAAAAATTGCTCTGGCGTTAGTAAATGCAGCAAGGAGACTGCGGCCATACTTCTATGCTCACAAGGTATGCGTCTTAACCGATCTGCCTCTTCGGCAAGTTTTGACCAAGCCAGAAGCATCAGGCAGAATCGCCAAATGGGCCATAGAGCTGGGAGAACACTCAATCGAGTACCTACCTCGGAAAGCTATCAAGGGACAAGCCTTGGCAGATTTTCTTGCAGAGGCCAAGTTCGATCAAGCAATCCCTGTCATTGCCGAACAGAAAAATTCTACCAATGCCGAACTAGCACAGCCCTTGGAATCCGAAGTAGAGCCGCCAGACTGCTGGAGCGGATTCGTAGATGGAGCTTCAAACAAGATAGGAAGTGGAGCTGGTATTTTACTCGTCGCTCCCGACGGACACGAGGTAACCTACTCACTTCGGTTCCTATTCCCCACTACTAATAATGAAGCCGAGTACGAAGCCCTCCTGGCCGGACTCCAGTTAGCGCAAAGTCTACTCGTCAAATCTCTCAAAGTCCATTGTGATTCACAAGTCATAGTAAATCACATGTTGGGTGCAAGTGAAGCTCGTGACGAGAGAATGAAGAAGTATTTGGACAAAGCGCAAAGCATCAGCCAAAGTTTCTCCTATTTTCGGATAATCCGCATTCCCAGAGCGGAAAATAGCCGAGCAGATACCTTAAGTAAGTTGGCCTCAGATCCGAGCTCAAAGGCGGAAGAATTAATGCATCGAAGCATTGATGAAGCCGAGGTACATTCAGTATCCAGCTCGCCGAACTGGATGACACCGATCTTGCAGTATCTGGATCAAGGACAATTGCCCGAGGATAAGAGAGAAGCTCGGAAGATCACGTGCCGAGCACTTCGGTACGAACTTCATGAAGGAGTCCTCTTTAGAAAGTCTTACCTCCAGCCGTTATTGCGGTGCGTAGGACCAGAAGAGACGGACTACATCCTCAGAAAAGTTCATGAAGGATCGTGCGGCAGCCACATCGGAGCTAGAGCTTTAGCTAAAAAAGTTCTAAGATGGGGATATTATTGGCCAACCTTGGTACAAGAAGCAGTGCAGCTCGTCAAGACATGCCCTAAGTGCCAAATCCATGCAAATATCCCAAGGATGCCGCAGACCGATCTATCCACTATGCAAAGCCCTTGGCCTTTCATGCAATGGGGCATAGACATAGTGGGACCACTTCCTCAAGCTCCTCGGCAAATGAAATTCCTAATCGTTGCCGTGGACTACTTTACGAAGTGGGTGGAAGCTGAACCATTAGCTACGATAACGAGCTTGAAGGCATTGGATTTCATCTGGAAGAACATAGTGTGCCGATTCGGCATACCCCACATCCTCATCTCGGATAACGGGACTCAGTTCACCGACAAGACGTTCAAGAATTGGTGCCAAGAGCTGAATATTCAACAGCGGTTCACTTCGGTCTCTCATCCACAAGCAAACGGACAAACGGATGTAACAAATCGTATCCTGGTGAAAGGGTTAAAAGCTCGGTTAGAACAAGCCAAAGGACAATGGGTAGAAAATCTCCCTCAAGTCCTATGGTCCTACCGAACTACACCCACAACCTCCAACGGTGAAACTCCGTACAGCCTTGTATACGGCACTGAAGCCGTAATTCCGGTGGAGATCGGCGTACCCAGTCCCCGAACTCTAAATTTCTCCTCAGAAATGAATGACGACGGACTGAGAGCCGAGCTAGATCTTGCCGAAGAAAGAAGAGAATTGGCATGCATAAAAGCAGCCAAGTACAAGGAGCAAGTAGCCCGATATTACAACCAAAGGGTGAAGAAGCTGCAATTTCAAGTGGGAGATCTCGTCTTGAGAAACAACGAAGTAAGCCGAGCAGAAAAGCTGGGCAAGCTCGAACCCACATGGGAAGGTCCGTATCGGGTGTCAGAAGTCCTCGGCAAAGGGTCTTACAAATTGGCTCACATGTCAGGAGAACAGGTACCCCGAACATGGCACATTTCCAACCTCAAGAAGTTTCATTTGTAAGAGACAGTCCGGTCAGTCAGTCTTGAGTCCTGTCCGGTCAATGTGCTTTATTTGGTTTGCTTGATCTTTGTTTCTCTATGTGCTTTTTATTTGTCTCTGTGCGTTTTGTCTGTGTATTTTGTCTGTCTCTGTGCGTGTCGTCTCTTACAAATGTTACTGAGGTATCTTGTTCTTCGAAGGCTGATCCCCTTCTTAGAACATATACAAGCCAACGATTGTGAGTCAAAGCTTCTACAGAAGATACAAGACCACAATTCAGCTTAAACAAGCAGTTCGTCTGAAACGAGCTGCAACAAGCCAACGATTGTGAGTCAAAGCTTCTACAGAAGATACAAGACCACAATTCAGCTTAAACAAGCAGTTCGTCTGAAACGAGCTGCAACAAGCCAACGATTGTGAGTCAAAGCTTCTACAGAAGATACAAGACCACAATTCAGCTTAAACAAGCAGTTCGTCTGAAACGAGCTGCAACAAGCCAACGATTGTGAGTCAAAGCTTCTACAGAAGATACAAGACCACAATTCCGCTTAAACAAGCAGTTCGTCTGAAACGAGCTGCAATAAGCCAACGATTGTGAAGTCCAAGCTTCTAAAGAGGATACAAGACCACAATTCGGCTTAAAAATCAAGCACTTCGTCTGAAACGAACTGCAACGAAAGTCCGATTCTCGCGATAAAACTTGCCTGAATTAGGACAAGGGAAAGTCCGATCCACGCGATAAAACTCGCCGAATTAGGACAAGGGAAAGTCCGATCCCCAAATTAGGACAACGGAAAGTTCGATCCGAGCGATAAAACTCGCCAAATTAGGACACAAACCAAGTCCGGTCAAAGAAGAGTTCACTTCATCAGACCGAGGACAAACATCAACTCACCCCGTACCTTTATCCAGAATGCCGAAGTGATTCACTTCACTTTTCGGGGGGGGTAGTGATGGAGTACGTACTAAACAAGCCCAACAGCAGTAAAGCCCATCAGCCTAAAGCCCAAGAAAGAGTATCAGTTCGGCATGACTAAAGAGTATCGGTCCAGCATGACTAAAGAGTTCAGTTCGGCACAACCACAGAGTTCGGCCCCAGCCTACAGCTCGGTAAAAGCCAACCAATCAAACTCTGCTCTCAGGTCGGCATCAAGCTCTACTCTCAGATCGGCAAAAGCTGCTCGGCAATAATTCAGCAGTTCGGTCTCAGTATTCGACCGAACTAGGAAATAGTGGACTCATGCAGGATTTCCACCTCCACTACACCCACGATCTATTTAGTGGTGTCAAGCAGTCATTAACTCATGCAGGATAGTGGACCCATGCAAGATCGCCACGATCTCCACGACATCCACTACCTAGTAAATGGCTGCATGCCACGATCTAGGTTCAATGTATAAATAGAACCTAGATCAGATAGATAGGGTTAGGTTCTAAGACTCTCTCGCTTTCTAGAGATAAAATACAAAATAGCAAGTCTGTATTGTAAGCTGTAAGAAAACAGATCAAGCAATACAACTCTGCCCTCTTTTCTTCCCGTGGACGTAGATTTACCTCAGTAAATCGAACCGCGTAAATTCACCGTGTCGAGATCTGTGTTTTCCGGTCAAAGAAGAGTTCACTTCATCAGACCGAGGACAAACATCAACTCACCCCGTACCTTTATCCAGAATGCCGAAGTGATTCACTTCACTTTTCGGGGGGGGTAGTGATGGAGTACGTACTAAACAAGCCCAACAGCAGTAAAGCCCATCAGCCTAAAGCCCAAGAAAGAGTATCAGTTCGGCATGACTAAAGAGTATCGGTCCAGCATGACTAAAGAGTTCAGTTCGGCACAACCACAGAGTTCGGCCCCAGCCTACAGCTCGGTAAAAGCCAACCAATCAAACTCTGCTCTCAGGTCGGCATCAAGCTCTACTCTCAGATCGGCAAAAGCTGCTCGGCAATAATTCAGCAGTTCGGTCTCAGTATTCGACCGAACTAGGAAATAGTGGACTCATGCAGGATTTCCACCTCCACTACACCCACGATCTATTTAGTGGTGTCAAGCAGTCATTAACTCATGCAGGATAGTGGACCCATGCAAGATCGCCACGATCTCCACGACATCCACTACCTAGTAAATGGCTGCATGCCACGATCTAGGTTCAATGTATAAATAGAACCTAGATCAGATAGATAGGGTTAGGTTCTAAGACTCTCTCGCTTTCTAGAGATAAAATACAAAATAGCAAGTCTGTATTGTAAGCTGTAAGAAAACAGATCAAGCAATACAACTCTGCCCTCTTTTCTTCCCGTGGACGTAGATTTACCTCAGTAAATCGAACCGCGTAAATTCACCGTGTCGAGATCTGTGTTTTCCGGTCAAAGAAGAGTTCACTTCATCAGACCGAGGACAAACATCAACTCACCCCGTACCTTTATCCAGAATGCCGAAGTGATTCACTTCACTTTTCGGGGGGGGTAGTGATGGAGTACGTACTAAACAAGCCCAACAGCAGTAAAGCCCATCAGCCTAAAGCCCAAGAAAGAGTATCAGTTCGGCATGACTAAAGAGTATCGGTCCAGCATGACTAAAGAGTTCAGTTCGGCACAACCACAGAGTTCGGCCCCAGCCTACAGCTCGGTAAAAGCCAACCAATCAAACTCTGCTCTCAGGTCGGCATCAAGCTCTACTCTCAGATCGGCAAAAGCTGCTCGGCAATAATTCAGCAGTTCGGTCTCAGTATTCGACCGAACTAGGAAATAGTGGACTCATGCAGGATTTCCACCTCCACTACACCCACGATCTATTTAGTGGTGTCAAGCAGTCATTAACTCATGCAGGATAGTGGACCCATGCAAGATCGCCACGATCTCCACGACATCCACTACCTAGTAAATGGCTGCATGCCACGATCTAGGTTCAATGTATAAATAGAACCTAGATCAGATAGATAGGGTTAGGTTCTAAGACTCTCTCGCTTTCTAGAGATAAAATACAAAATAGCAAGTCTGTATTGTAAGCTGTAAGAAAACAGATCAAGCAATACAACTCTGCCCTCTTTTCTTCCCGTGGACGTAGATTTACCTCAGTAAATCGAACCACGTAAATTCACCGTGTCGAGATCTGTGTTTTCCAGCATTCACTACACCAAAAATTCGCCGATTCATCAATTACCAATATAACATAACATAAATTATCATATACAATAATTATTGTGGTTTTGTACCAAGGATTGTGAATGAATGACAATTTAGTCTATTTCAAACTCATGGTGATTCATCACAGAAAGAATTATAGCAATGAAAAGAATGAAAAAGAAGAGAAGAATTTTTATTGATTCCACTCTACTATAACAACCAGCTTCTTAGGCCATCCACAACGCTGTCTCTATACCGTCTCTTAAACCGTCTCTTAACTACTATTTGAGCACTATTTGAGGGCCCCACTGTCCTTTTTTCCTCCATCTCTTAACTAAGAGACGGAACCTGCAACGCTCCGTCTCTTAACCGTCTCTATACCGTCTCTTAATTACTATTCATTCAATTTAATTTATAATTTTTTTTAAAACCCAATTCAATTTAAACAAACACACTTTATTAAAATTAAAACAATATTACAACTTAACATTAAAAAAAACGAAGACATAATTAAAATTCTAAAAAAATAAAAATGACATAATTTAATCTTCTCCGCCAAAGTTTTCCCAAATGTGCTCAATTAGATCCTCTTGGAGTTGGGTGTGGGGGTGGTGCGGCTTCCTCCGCCTCTCGTCGTCGATCTTCTTCGAGTGATTGTTCCATTAATTGGCGCATTTGCTCAAAAGGATCCATTTGTTTGAGTTGATTGAAGATGGAAATTGGAGTGATAGAGAGGATTTGAGAGGAATAGATGTGTGTTTGTGTTTGAAATGAGTATGGAATAGAATTATTTATAGAGTAAAAAAATTAAAAATTTAAAAAATGAAAATAAATATTTAACGGTAATATTACCGTTTGAAAAAAAAATTTTTTTTTATTAAAAATCGATTTTTTTAAAAAAAATGAATTATTGCGTCATCAGTGACGACGCCCACTCGCGGGCCAGCGAGTGGGCGTCACGCACGCATGGGGACGTGCCACGTGTCCTTGGCGCGTGGCGAGACATCTCGTCTCGTGTCTCGCCGAGACGAGCTACGCGACGAGACGGGCGCGAGCTGGAGACGAGATGGGCGCTGCAATGCGTCTCGCGGGGGTCTCGTCTCTCCGAGACGAGACGCGAGCCCGGCGCGAGACGCGTTGTGGATGGTCTTAGAGATTAAGTAGTGATGGAACATTGGTCCAAAGGTGAAGGTGATTGAGCTCCCGAGAGCAAATTGCTGTAAATTATGTTATGTGTAAAAGCTGTCCACTGCTTAACTTTTATGACTTTGTTTGTCCTTTTTTACACACCCTTTCTCTCTCTCCCCTTTCCCAACCCCTTTATTTACCACTCCCCTCTCTCCCACTCTTCATCCTCACACTTCTACTGCAATTCACACTCTCTCTCTATCTTCATATCATTCCCTCTGCCAATTAGTGAAAACCCTAATTCTCATCCAAGATAGGAAGCTTACTTTTTGAGGGGAATGTTGTTTGGCTCGAGGCCCATAACAAGATCTATCCCCACACATATGCATCTTTATGCATACATTTGTATCGGTTATTACTATATCGGTATCTCGGATCGTATGTTAGGCGTCGGACCAGGCTTCATTCCCCCCAATTTCTAGCTTCCTTGAAATTGTAGTCCACCCTTGTTGCCGGCCGGCTATACTGGTATTAGTATTTTTTTTAATTGGGTGTGTGTGTCTGTTTGTGTGCATTTATTTATTTTTGTTGGGTTTTGCAATTGGTTTGAGGTTGTTTAGGCACGCAAGAGAAGATTGGTGTGATGATTATGAAAGTTGACTTGAGCTTTGAAAGAAGAAAAGTACACCCTGCACCCCTACAGCTACTAATGTGGAGTATTATTTCTTCATCATTACTTCCATCTATTTTCTTTCTCTTTTCTAACACTTGTAAAATGGGTTTTTGTTTTGTTTCTTAACTTTTTCTCTGCCGGTTTATCACTATGTGTGAACTATCCATCAGATCTCCTTTTTTACCATACCATTTTCTATCTCATGCGCTACATACCAACTTCGAAATTAATCATTGCCATTTATCGCCGGTTGCTCATGTTCATTTCTGTTACCTTTATTTTCTCACAGTTGATTTAGGGTTTCATATTCGTTTTGCTGCTAAAATTAGCAATCCTCTATAGCTGCCTAATTTAAGTCTTTGATTTGTTAGTGCCCAACTTTTTTTTTCTTATAACAGAGTTTGAGTTTTCAACTAAGATTCAAGATCTATTTAGGCCACGTCTCCATGTATTTCATTTTTTTCCTTTTCAACTAAGAATCAATCTTTAGCAAATTTTAAACAAAAAAAATACTCCTTATGAATTAATTGATAGTTTAAGGGATAGGCCATCAAGATTTTCTAATCGTGCCTCATCAAATTTCGTAGTACCTTTCCATAAATTAGAACATTAATTAATTTACAATTTTCACAATGCTGGTTTCTCATGTGTGTGTGAAGGTGATGAATGATTTAGGAAAAACATGTATGAATGATTCTTAGCGTGTTGATAAGCATAATTACTATATACTGATGTGATAACCTTGCCATCTCAAATCACTGTCATTCATGAATAGGATGAAAAAAATATTCATCCTTTATTATAGGTTTTCTTTTTTAAAATATATAAACAAGGAAAAAAGAAAGAAAAAACAACTTGATATGATTTGAATGATAAGAATTGATGGGATTTTTCAAAAAAGTAGGTCAGGAGGGTAGAGTTTACTTGAACAATTGTCCAGTGGGATATAGAAAGTATAATAATAATGTGATTGAATATACTGCATATTTATACTGTGAAAGTCAATTGCATTTTGCATGAGTATTTTACTCCATTTAACATGAATAGCCCTACACATATATATTCAAACATATATGGAGTATGTAGTGTTGTTTTCTAGCTTAGTATTATTTATCTTTTTTTATGGGCAACCGAATATAAATTTAAAGGTTGTGCCAGGTGGACTCGAACCTAGGATCTTTGGCCTCCGGCATTACCACTCTGTACGGCTTGGCCAACTTACATACACTATAGACTCCTTTGTCTTATATAAATGGACAGTGGGTAACCAGTATTAAGCACATCTTATCACATTTGGGGTCTGAAGATGCTGTGGAGAGAGAGATGTTAATCACAATAAATTAGTAGTGATGAATGTGGAAATAGGAATAGTTGTTGGGGAGATTGATAGAGAGGTAGAGGCACAGGAAATGATATGAAAGAAATGATGTGGAAAAGTGAAATAGAAGGCATCTGAGTGTGTTACAGACAAGAAAGGCTGACAAATTAAACTGGCCTTCTCATTGTGTCATCAATTGCTGAAGCTGCTGCTGATGCTTCACCCCTATCATTTAATGCATTCATCTCCTACAAATTCTCACTATTTTAATTTTTGTTTCTTACACTTTCTCTACTTTTGTTATTCAACCCCACTATAGTCTATACTGCATATATAGTGAGTAGTGAGTGACGGTGATGATATCCCCAAATTCAAAAATTGAAGTCACCAATTTTTGTTTTTATTAGTGAGAACAGTGGTGATGTGTGGAGGTGTCGGCATAAGTTGTGCAGGTCTTCGCTTCTACCCCCACAATTTCAGCGTTGCCTCTTTTTTTTAGTAATAAAATTGAACAAGTTATATGTGAAAAAATTTCATAAGATTGAAACATGAGACCTAACACTGAAATAATCGAATTATTGAGATTAATATTTATGTTTGAATATTCTTATTTTACCGGTTATAATTATGTGTGAACTAGTTTAGTTATCAGGTTTTCTAGGTTAAGTGTATCAGAGATAATTGCGATTTAAATACAAAATTTTGAATCTTGTTTGCAAATTAAATTTGATCCAATTTTTATAATATCTATACATATATAAAAGTTGAGTTTTGGGACATTTTGAATAATAATTTTATATAAGGGAGGTAAATGCAATTAATAAAAATAATTAAATTATCTTTCACTAAAATTCATAAAATTTCGGTACGCACAATTTTAATTCATGCGGCAGTTTCTATCTTCAAATATAAAAATTGATTATGAATTATTGTCATAATTATCCACTCTCTTGACAGTTACAAATACTATAATTGTATTATCCACTCTCTTGACAATTATGAATTATATTACGATTCAAAAATTGATTATGAAATTTTATGAATTTTAGTGAAAGATAATTTAATCGTTTTTATTAATTGCATTTACCTCCCTTATACAAAATTATTATTCAAAATGTCCCAAAACTCAACTTTTATATATGTATAGTACGCACAATTTTAATTCATGCGGCAGTTTCTATCTTCAAATATAAAAATTGATTATGAATTATTGTCATAATTATCCACTCTCTTGACAGTTACAAATACTATAATTGTATTATACACTCTCTTGACAGTTATGAATTATATTACTATTCAAAAATATTAATACATAACCTAATCAATGAGTTGGCAATTGTAAATTAATGGCATTCATTCAAAGACCACTATATACGTTTTTTTTCAATAATGTTCATGACGGTACATTTATTATAATAATAATAATAATATAATATAATAATAATATAATAATAATTTCATAAGTCATGCGAATGATAATTCTTTGATATTTGTAACTCCCAAAATAGGACGACTTCTCAATACTCTACGTCTATAAATTTGTAGCATGTGTAAGATTACAATTCACTTTTTTATTGTCTTCCCTTATTGCATTCTAATTTTTAAAAATTATGGAATTCACTTTCCTAAACCGTCTACAACCTAGCAATACTTCGTCATCCATTCGAGTCTGATGCCCGTCTACAACCTAGCAATACTTCGTCATCCATTCGAGTCTGATGCGTGCGTGTTTGTGAATTCATGAAACATGGAGAGAAATCCAATGTAATCTCCTTGGAATGTGTTTTCCACGACCGTGTGGTATAAGTATTGTTTCTTATCTTATTACGTTTTTTAGTTATTTATCTAAAACCATTAATTGTTTATTTTTTCCATTTGTTGGTGATGAGTATATTTTAAAGTTAAGGGTTTAGGATTTAGTTTTCAAAGGAAGAAGAGAATGGAGTCGTCCTATAATTGTATTATCCACTCTCTTGACAGTTGTGAATTATATTACGATTCAAAAATACTAATACATATCCTAATCAATGAGTTGGCAATTGTAAATTAATGGCATTCATTCAAAGACCACTATATACGTTTTTTTTCAATAATGTTCATGACTGTACATTTATTATAATAATAATAATAATAATATAATATAATAATAATATAATAATAATTTCATAAGTCATGCGAATGATAATTCTTTGATATTTGTAACTCCCAAAATAGGACGACTTCTCAATACTCTACGTCTATAAATTTGTAGCATGTGTAAGATTACAATTCACTTTTTTATTGTCTTCCCTTATTGCATTATAATTTTTAAAAATTATGGAATTCACTTTCCTAAACCGTCTACAACCTAGCAATACTTCGTCATCCATTCGAGTCTGATGCCCGTCTACAACCTAGCAATACTTCATCATCCATACGAGTCTGATGCGTGCGTGTTTGTGAATTCATGAAACATGGAGAGAAATCCAATGTAATCTCCTTGGAATGTGTTTTCCACGACCGTGTGGTATAAGTGTTGTTTCTTATCTTATTACGTTTTTTAGTTATTTATCTAAAACCATTAATTGTTTATTTTTTCCATTTGTTGGTGATGAGTATATTTTAAAGTTAAGGGTTTAGGATTTAATTTTCAAAGGAAGAAGAGAATGGAGTCGTCTGCTGGCGACGTTGCGGTCAACAGCTGGCTAGCAACGGTGGCATAGTCCTAACCAACTACGGCGCATTAGGGTTTTAAATATTAGTAGTAATACGTTGTTTATTTAATCGCAATTGTCTTTGCTAACTGAATAGTGCCTTTTGCTATTTATAAGCCTATAATTCATCCTTAATTATGAATTGAGTTTTTATATATGTAGAAGATTAGTTTGGGAAGAAATAGGATGAATTCCATGAATTACATCATAACAATTTTAAAATTATGCCATAATTTAAGTTTCACTTTTAATGCATAAAGTTAAAAGTATTGTTTCACCTTTTCTCATCTTAATTATGAATTGAATGTATGTATAAAATTCTAATAAATGTTGGGTACATCAATATGTATAAAGTATACCAATTTACAAAAAGTTAATTATATAAATAAATGACTCACAATTTTTCTATTTATAAACGTATAACCCATCTTAATTATGAATCGGATGTTTATATGCATATAGAATGAATTTTGGAAGAAATAACATGAATTTCATTATAATAATTTTAAAATTATGCCATAACTTTTGTTTCGATTTTTATGCATAAAGTTAAAAGTTTCTTTTCAGTTTTTCGCATCTTAATTACGAATTAAATGTACATAACAAATTCTAATAAAAGTTAGGTATAACAATATGCATAAATTACAAATTGCTATTGTTTCACTTATGATTGAAAATCAGGTCATTTTAAAATTATGCTAAATGTGAGGTTATTTGTTGAAATAAATGTGAAGTTATTTATCTATCTATACATATATAAAGGGGGAGTTTTGGGAGTATTTATGAAATTATCATTTAAACTTAAATATATGATTTAAATACTACAATCTAGACATTTAAGAATAAAAACTTTCTCACAAAGGTGCGTAGTGTGCAGCTACAAGCGGTCAAATATAATTAAAAAAAAATGTGTTTTGTCTCTTCACTTCCACTTGAATAATTTGAAAGGTCACAAGATATAAATGATATTTATTATTAATTTAATTTACAATAAATAATACTATACCATTGAGTTACTATCAAATCTTCTATAAATATCAATTCTATTAATCAAAAAAATACTATTTCAGTAAAGATGCTTCTGTCCGTCATGTGGAGTATTATCTTTATCTCCCAGTTATTTAATCTAATTTATTTTTTTAATTATGTTATTTTACTTTTGATGCTTATCGTATTTTAGTTTCTTATCTTTCCTTTTTATTATTATATTTTATTCTATTCATTATATTATTGCAAACAATTAAAAAATATATGTGGGCAACTATTTTGTAAAATCTTCACTTATTTTTGCAGGTATACTTTTGCCTTGAGAAATTTGATAACATTTAAATAACGCTTAGTTTTTAATTTTTGGAAATTAAAAGGTTTTAAAATTTTAAATAATAGGTGTAGAGAGTGAAAAAGTTTTGAGGAGTTATCTTCTATTTTTTGGACTATAAATATATGATATTTGGTAATTTATCCACTCACATATTTTTTTCATCACGTTTTTCACTCCCTTCATATTTTCCAATCTCTTCATATTGTTTAACATGAAGTTATGATATTCTTTTTATTTTTTTCTATTATTAAAGTTTGTTTTAAAGTGATTAACAAAGTAAAGTTGAACTGGGACGGAGGGAGGATTTTATTTATATTTGGCTCATTTGTTGGTCATGATGATTATATTTTAACGTTAAGGGTTTAAGATTTAGGTTTCAAGGTTTGGGTTTTTAGAGTATTAGGGTCACTATATTGCAATGTAATGAAGCTCGACTATAATAAAGTATAGTACTAATTTAAATGGATACAGAATACAAAAAAGATTACACACAATTTTGTGACAATATTATTCTGCGTCGGCGCTTTTATACTTCAAAATACAATTTTAAAACCTTTTTGAGGTTTGAAAAGCTATCGTCCAATTTTAAAACTTGCAATACTACCAATTTGTTTTCGGAATCAAAACTTGATCTTGTGTTAATCAATTAACAATTTAAAATAGTATGATAATAAAATATTTCGTCGTGCATCGCACGGGGGCTAAAACTAGTTTCAATAATGTCACAATCTTGTGTAAGATTTTTAGAGTGGAATGGCGGGATATACAAGACACGTGACTTTGCCATGATGTATGGGCTTCGGAGGCCGTAGCCCAAATTCTACCGTTTCAGGCCTTTTTCGATCATTGTAGTTTTAGCTATTTTTGTAATTATTTTTATTGTGGTCTTTAATTCCTTTTCCATGTATGATGCCATTTAAGTCTATAAATAGTTTATTTCCGCTTTCAGAGACATTTATTGATATTATTTAGAAGAATTTAAAAAAAAATTCTTTTCATAACGAGTACTTTTTCTTTTGATATGTATGACTTTTCTCGTAATTTTTCTTAAATAATTATGAATTATTCTCCACTCATGACAATTGATAACTCAAATTGTTTCCCCTTATACTAGCTAGCTTTCATTACACAAGCAATTCCAAAATTAGTTTGCTTCAAATTACAATATGTTTTGTAGCGATTATTTTTTGTACATTTATATAATCACTTTCTTCTCTAGGAAATTATCGTGCTAAAATATGTCCCGAGCAAGCCGATCACGAAATACAACTTAACTTAGTTAGTACTCCCTCCATCCCCAAAGAGTATACATTTTAGGTTCTGTACAAGTTTTAATGCAAAATTGATAAAGTAAGAGAGAGGTAGAAAAAAAAGTAAATAAAATATTGTTAGTGGAGAATGAGTCTCACCTCAATAGGGAGAAAATTTTCAAAAATTAGAAAGTGCATATTCTTGTGGGACAGAGAAAGTAACATGTGGTATGTCAGTGCAAGTGAGTTGGTTTGGGCAGGGTCTAACAAATTTGAAAGCCTAACCATATCACTGTTTAATATAAGGGGATCTTTGGTGAAATTGGACTCTAAATAATTCATCTAGTGCATGCACAACTAAAGTTGAACGTTATGCTTTGGATTAATTACTGCTGGTTAATATATTCTAGATATTTATAGATAATATAATAAAAACCGAATATCAAATTAAAGTTGCAAAATAAATTTCAAGGATTAGAGAAAATTGTTGCTTTTGAATGTAAAATCAAGTATGCAGTCATGTATGCTCCGTGAATAAAGGCCCATTTGAAAGAGAGATTTTTAATGAAGTTAACCGATTTTGTTAGAAATTATTAGTACTATTTACATATTTCAACTGTAATTATTTTTAAATAGGATGAGCAACTTTACACCTAAAACTCAATTTACTTTTTATGTTTCAAATTAATTATTATGAAAATATGAATCGGCATTATGTTCTGTCTATTCGTTCTCTATGAGCCAAATTTGACTCGACGAGACTAAAATGCTCTAAAAATATGAAAAATAGGTGATTAATTTTTTTTGGAAGATAGAAAATGATAAATTTAGTATTATTGATTGTCCATTTTATATCCACTATAACGAAAAATCATTAAGAACATTTTTAATACAATTAAGGACGTTAATTTGTGCTTCTAAATATGCCTTCAACACTTCAAAAGCGTGCTTATTATTGATGTCTCAACTAAAATTAGAGGACACAAATGGAAGCGTCCTAAAAAAGATTAAGGTAATTTGTCCTTAATGTAGAAACGCTTTCTTTTTGCGTCTCAATTTTTATGTCCTTAAAACTTAAGTTTTTTAAGATAGAAATATTGATTCTAGTATGTTTTTTAATTCCATTTATTTGAAGATCGAAATATTAATTCTTGTATGTGTATATTTTAATGTGCCAAAATGTTTTTTCAGTCTAGCCGCTCAAAATCTGGAATCCCAATCCTCCCGAGAGTGCCTTCAATTTAAGCACTGCATTTAATACACATGAACAAGATTTATTGCTTTTTCGTTTTCGGCCACGTACTAGCTAGATTCAACTCAACAAATTAATAAGCACTTATACATCAAATAAACACTTATATATCAACTTAATGTAATGTATATACATGGCTTACGTTGAATTGGCTTCGATTAATTTCTCCACTGTCTCCTCACAACAACTGCACCGATTAATTTGATATAAAAGACGTTCCAATTAAATACACACTATATAATTTAATTCGGTGATATAATTATAGAACCTCCATGGTACAAGAAGAAATTAGGAATAGTTGAAAAAACTATGATGGATATTCCACACTTGCCTTAGCCCTAACCTCGATCAAACCAAAGCTTTCTTGATTGGGAATGATTTTTAGATACATTTCTCATTTTTTTTATTTCGGGTGTTTAGCATAGTATATAGTATTAGTATGTACTATAAGTTTGATCAAGGGCTTGCATTCCTCCATATTGCCTCGAGCTCCCTAGCGAAGGCCTTCTGCCTTCCTACAACAATGGTGATGTGATCTTCATTTTCGACAACCTTAACGTGCGCTCGAGGGATTCTTGACTGCAGATTGTAGCTGCATTCCACGGGTATGAGTTCATCGTTTCGGCCGTGAAATATAGTAATGTCGCACTTGAGTCGATTCTTCATGTCGTCCAAGTAGGTTTCGATCTTGCCTGCAGTGCCACATATAACGTTGTGTAGCGTGTGCCATGCCGCGTTGTGTGTGTGCAGAAAGAAACCCTCCATCAAGTATGTCCTCATTCTGCATCATATGTTTCACAACAACATTCATCAAATTAATGAAATGCTATTCATTTTCGTGGTCTCACATGTTTTGCCCTAGCTAGTATGATCTATGGTATTGTAGTATTAAATGAATGGATATATTTGGGAATATCACAACATAAATGCCCTAGTTAGGGTATGTTGTTGGTCCCTGCCGGAAATATCCTACGTATATATGTGTGATCATTCTGGAATAAATGAACAAGCATGCTACGATGTACTCCCTTCGTCCCGAGCTACTCGCTCATTTCCTTTTCGGCTCGGAGATTAAGGAATGAGTGTATAGGAAAGTCAAAAATGACGGCTGTAGGTGAAATTTTTTACAAAAAATGGAAAGAGTGCAAGTAACTTGGGACGCTCAAAAAGGAAATAAGTGCGAGTAGTGCGGGACGGATGGAGTATTAGTCCTAAGTAGTACTAAAATCCAATTATAATTGATTAACTGTAATAATTTTTTACTTGAATAAACTCTAATTATAATTGATTTTATCACGTTTCGATGGAACCTACAACTTAAAATTAATGTTGCGTGTGGAGATGAAGGAAAATGTTTATAGCAAAAAAAAAGCAATGGTAGTTTTGACTATTGGCAATACTTGGTTTATAGTGCACCAACGTTAATTAGGTGCAGCAATTAATTTAGGGTTGATGAGAGTGACATGTTAGGAGCAATTGCGCACCTATTTCTGGTGAGAAGTTTGGTGAGAAATTCCCATATGCGATGGTTCTTGCAAATGACTAGGCAGATCGTCCGGCTAATGTGCTCGTACCAGCACGCCATCGACGCCCCAAACGCGATCACCGGCCACACACGCCTCGGCGCCACCCTCCTCATCATGTACTGCGTCGCTACCTCCCCTTTCGGCGTTGGGAAATATGGCTGTTAATGTTTTTCCCGACCCCATCATAAATCAAATCAAATCAAAATCATAAACGTCACATATGTACTACCAATTAGAATCCTAACTAACTATATGCGGTGCAATTAACATTTCATTCATGATTCTAGTGGGTCCTTAATTACTAGTCCCTAATAGTCCAAGATAAAGGACTAATGGCTACTATTTCTTGACAATGACATTTAAAAAAAAATATCATTGATGCACGCCACGTGTATCATGAAAACGTAGTAAGAGTAATGGTGCGTACAGGTGCGAGCAACGTCAGTGATTTGACCGCAGAAGGGTGCTTCACTGCAAGAGCCAGAGCGAGAATGCATCCTAGCGAATGCGCCACAATGTGGAACGACTTGACCTTGTACGGATCAAGTACGGAGCGTTGGATCATGTCTAAATGCTCTCTCAATGTGTAGAGCGAATCCGTCGGTTTCGGACTCCGCCCGAAACCGAGCAAATCCACCGCAAACAATCTATACTTCGATTTCGCGGATTTCGAAAAATTCGGGTAGAGCGTCTCCGTCCAAAACGCGGACGACGATATAAACCCGTGAATGAATACAACATTTTCCCCCGCATTTTCTGCCAACAATTCATTTATTACACACCAAACAATAAAAAAATTAAACATTTTTATGAAGCGAGTTGACATTATTTTACCATGGGCTCCGTCAACTTTGACAAAGAGTGTGTCCCTGCATGAAGCAGCGGTCCACGAAGTGCAAGTTTTGCAATTACAATCCGACCACCTCGGCACGGGAAGGGTCTGCTGCCCGCCGAACCTTCCCTGCAGCATCTCGATGACGGTCGAGTTCACAGTGAACGACGACCGGACGCCGGTCCGCTTGGAGGGGCGGATGGCGGTGGAGTTGGAGACGGCCGAGACGAGGGAGGGGCGCGTGTAGAGCGTGTCGGAGATCTCCTCGAGCTGCATCTTGGTGCATGTGAGCCGCACGATCTTCGACTCCCCGGTAGCCTCGGACACCACGATCTTGCCTCTCCCGGCGATGGACGCCTTCGCGGTGGCGGAACAGTAGCACGCCTTCCATTCCGCCTCGAAGAAGAAGTCCGCCACTTTGTAAACGTAGCAGAGAATCACATCCACCACATCCAACACACTAAACACTAGGAAACTCAAGATTTCATTCACCAATTGCCCTCCCATTCTCGCACCACATTTCACCGCCATTATCATCTTCTTCACAACATAAAGAAAAATAAAATGTTGATTGGTAATGTGCAAGAATGGGAGGAGCAAAAAAGGTGAGCAGAAAAGGGAAAGGGGCACTAAATTATACGCCACAAATGCAAATGTGGAGAGAGTGAGAAAGAGGGACAGGATGGAGAAGAATAAGGGGGTGTTTCTGACACGAAACATAGGTTGCAGTTGCAGATAAATTAAATTCATTAAAATCGGCAAGGGGGAAAAAGTTGGTGGTGGTTGAACCTCCTTCAAAGAAGATACAAGTTTTTCTCAAGAATCTAACTTGTGTATCTCTCTTTCTTTGATCTATATATAACTACACTACTACAGGTCTACAAGTAAACCATCTTTCTTCAATTTATGACAATATAGGGTGGACCTAAATAGAAACTTGCAAGGGCAATTAATTTTTTTTCTTTTTACATATGAGATAGATATTTAGTTGTATGGTTGGAGGACTATTTGATTATAAGTGGAATTAAAGTTTAATTTTCAGTTTGAGTTTAATTACCAACATACAAAACTTTAAAAGTTAGAATATTATAGTTGTGAAGGCGGTAGAAATATGGTAATTAATGAGTGGAGAATTTTTCAAAGGGCTTTAATGGATGGTAGTATAAGGGCACATGAGTCCCTACCACCCTTAATGTTGCCAAACTCTACTCGCAAAAAGGGGGTTTATAAATGCTTCCATTCCAGTCCGAGGAAGATTTATCTTTTCTTCCATAAGTTAAATTGGGAAATAGGCTCTTCTCAGGACCTATCCTCGTAAAGCCAATAATGATGATGAGAAACAATACTGTAATAATGATAAGAAACAAAAGTTATAGGATGTGAGATGGGAGTTGTGACACTCAGGTGGGGGGCTATTTTGTGGAGGAGACTTAGTCATCTAGGGCGTCGCTGTCCAGATGGGATCCTTTAACAAAACTCCCTTGGTCCACGGATAGGAGTCTCGTGTTTGCTATTTTGGTTCGTTCATGATTAATAATCCCAGTTCATTTTTCAATAAATGGTAAGTAAGTTACACTCTATACAAAAACCCATTTCATTCACATTTATTTTAATATATGAAAATGAGATTCACGTTCCGCTATCTTAGACTACTCATTTCGATTATATTTCTCAAAACTCCTGCAAAACTCAACTGGAACTTCTAATAACAAATAGAGAGAGTGCATTACTAACAAAATCCTTATATAAATATTTGAATTGAAATTTTAGAAAATTACACACCAAGATTTTGGTAGAACTTTTAAAAATAAGCAACGCAACATCTTTTACACCCACTAAAAGTACTATTGTTTTTATATTGATCAATTTGTCCATCTATAAAAACGGACGTGTCGCACATTTTCAATTTAGGGAAAATCAAACTCGCCGAAAATTTGCTACAAAGCACAAGTTAAACATATTAGCAACCGACCAAGTCGTGGGCAATACCAAATTCCTGCCATAATTTATGATCTTAGGGACCTACCCCAAAAATAAATTAGTCATTAGAAACTTATTTTTTTGACGAGCTTATAAACCATTGAAACTTGTATAAACAGTTTATTAGATATTTCAAGCGTTTATGTATGCTCAGCTAATGCATGCCGCAATCAACCAATGCATGCCTTAATCTGACTGATACACCATTTTAATTAGTGGTGGGAAACAGAGAGATTAACATTTTCTTTAATTTTTAATCTTTTTGGACAAGTCTAGCCGAGAAAAGATAGATGATACTGTATTCTTACAAGATGTTACTCCGAAAATTAAGTATCCTTGTCTTTGGCGAGAGCCCTAGGTAATCTGCTATTGAGACTTTCATCAACTATCTTATAATGCTTAGAAAAATGTCGATGGATCATCCCGACGCACTGGTCCACACGGTCTCCAAACCTGTCGTACAATGCTGGAACTATAATGGAAATAATGATCCCTGTTGTCAATGTAAGACAATCAGAAAATCAACAGTTGCATACTGCTATGACAATATGGGACTCAAAACCCGAGCTCACAGTGATGGAAATGCAGCATTTGTAAGTTATTTTAAAGACAAGTTTCAAAGAGATGCAAATTACCAAAATAATGAAACTATCAAACATAATGCTTGAACTCCGTCATATTTTCTTCCAATATTTTATGTAAGATAAAGCATGTATAGCAACATCAATGGATGTAAGATTAAAAGAAACTAAGAAATTACAGTAGAGAATAAAAACCGAGCAAATATAACGAGGACAAACTGCTATACCTATATAGGAAAGAGTGGCAAAAGATATCAAGCTACCAATCACAGACAAGAGCCATAGAGCAATCACGACCTGCAAGTTTTACAAAGGCCATGAATTTCACTAAATATGGTGGTTAAAGCCACATGCCTATTTCAGAGTAGATACCAGAGACATGCCATCTTGGATAGTTTTGCATAATCATGTTATTTGACATGTTTAGCCTATAGCACTGGACAACTCTCTCGCCACAGGTATAAACCCATTGGTTACTACTTACCATGAAAGTAATTTGGATAAGTTTACTGTTTCATATTAGTATTTCATATTTTAGCCAGAAGTAGTAGACAATGTTCCTTTCAGGGTTAACAAGATCCACAGTATCCAATAGAGGTGCCTTGCGATAAAAAAGAATCAACATTAAAAGTGCCAACATCATATTACAAGAGAATTGACATCAGTGAAATATAATACGTAAAAGTGCTAAACTAGATCAAAACCATGTCATTTGCACTCATACATGTCGACCATTTTTATAGAGTGCCCTGTTCCGAGAGCAAGATTCCTCTGTAATTCCACAAAATTTAAGAAATTTACTTGAGCAGTAGGTGGAGAAATTAAGCAATATGATACCTGCTACTTTAAGCTAGAGGTCGTAAACACAATAAGAACCATCTAGTTTAACTAAAACATAATATCAAAACATTAGTTTTTCTCAAGAACTGAACAAGGTTTGCATACCCAATTCACCTGAATCAAGGTTATGGAGTATCACTTTTGGACATATGATATCCGGAATGAGACTGCAGTTTGGGCTCATTCGAGAGAGTAATGACTCTGGCTAATTAAAGGAGTTACAGTTGTGGAAGCTTAATTATTTCTTTTGGTGTCTGCATTATCAGAGACTTGATTGAAATAAGTAATGGAATAGTAATAAATAAGAGATATGAACAAAGGATAATGGTATCAGAAGACAATCCAGTTATGAGCTTATCTGAACTAGGTTCTTCCGGGACTTTTATGGTTTCATTCCAAGTCGCCCATCAACCAAACCACCCCCACACCAACGCTCAAAGAGGGGGATGGCACGAAACATATCTTAGTACTATCGCTAACTCAGAATATTTATATGAGCTAATAACTAAGTAGAAGTCGTGACTTTGTTGTTTTCTCTGTATCCTCCAGTAGCATTGGAATTCACTCAGCAAATTTATTATCATTCTACCAACTATGGGGTTAAAGGATAGATGAGAAGAGTATGAAAAAGACATGTGAAGTCATGCACTAGTTTGATCATCTACTTTCAATATATATAAATCAATCACAGCTAACCTTGAAAAAAAGTTTAAAATCTTTGCCGAGAGTAATATCATGAGCCATGAGGAGCATGTAGTTCACTTTGGCACGAAAAGATGCAGCAGCATTGTTCACCATCTCTTCTGATAGAATTAGTTCAGGTAATGTCGGAAGTTGTCTGGCAACAAAAAACAGAAAGATATCAGGCGACTCATGCTAGACACAACAAAAAACTGAAATGTGGGACGCAAAAGTTAAGGAATCATACTTATTTCTGTATTCGGCATAGTTTGCCTGAAGATATAGTAGAACAACTATAATCAGCAACACATCAGAACAAAGGGATAAAAATGGTATCCCTGAGCGCTCGATTAATAGCCAGGATAATGTGGTGACAACTAAGCCAAATGAAACACGATAACGCCTCCACAATATGACATCAGCAGCTAAAAATCAGAGGGAGAGAATCAGTAACAGGTAACACATAATGTCCATGTATCGAATTATAGTTCAGCTCTAACATTTCATCAACGAGCTACAAAAATCAGCACTAATCACTGAAACACAACATGAGCCCAAATTCATGTAGTACAAACACGCACTTGTGCAAGCGCACACATACATTCTGAAATTTCTAATCGTCGTGATAAAAAGAGGCGAACAAAAAACCCATGATAAAGTCAAATCTTGAATGGATACTTCAGAATTAATATAAAAATTGCTTAAATATTCCAAACCAAGAGTAAGCATGTATTCAAACATACTTCCAAATTAGTCATATTTGACATGATTTATATTTGTTATATATTACATACCTTGAATGCCACCCACCACATGACGACCACTGGCGTGATGGCCTAACCGGCCATAGGATGAGCTTGTCGAAGCTGGATCATCAATTGTGCCCTCAACATTTGGCTCCATGCAGCATAGATCTTCTGAATTTGAATTCTCCATTTCTAGGAACATATCAGAACCAAATATTCAACCAAAAGAGTTGTAAATGTCAACGGAAGAATGAATTCGGAAAAACAGACACCTTTTCATCCCACGTCAAGGACTACCTACAGCACAATTCAATATGGTTGATTTAATCATCAAAGAGATATCAGCGGGTTTCTTATATGGATAATCAGTTCTTCACTGAATTTGGAAATTAACGCGGCTTCAGTGATTACCCAATGACACATGAAAAGAGGACATTCTATGCAACAACAGCATACACAACTTCTACTATTATTTTCTATACTTTGTCAAAAATAGGGCTACAATAGAACAACGCCAAGAGAACAGTCAAAGCTCAAGCTCTGTTGAATCCTTATGGTATGAAGTCAAGCTTTAGTTAATTAAAATAATTTTGCAAGGAATTAGATATGTAAAAAACGAACATTTACGGCTTTGAACATGATTATCCAAATATTTTTTAAGTTTTTCTACCCATACTCGGATTTTTATGAGCTCTAAAAAACGAAGACTTGTGCACAGGGTGAGCATATAATCAACATCAACGAATTCATATCAAATGATTTATCAAAGAGCATGAAAGTCATGTACAGTAGTTTTTCACGATGGAACAATTTAATCAATCATACATACAACTCGAAAATCAACCGAATAACATGAATTCCACTTTAAATAGCTATTCACAGTTAGTCAAAAGTAGAATAAAAATTGAAATGCAGAAAGGTAAGGTGAGAAGAAGATCAGAAGTTACCTGATCGGGGAAATCAATTTCGAATGCCTAAAAATTGAATTTAGTCGCAAGTAGATAGAGACCGGTTCCAGGCAGCAACACTGTTTGTCACCGCGACGGTGATCTGGCCTCAGCTTCTATGATCATATTAGGGTTCGAAATGCACAAGACAAGATTAAATGAGAATGAAAACAAGGAAAGATTAGGAATTTCGGAGAAGGGAAATGTTGAGCGACGGCTGAAATTACGACACCTTGAGCTAATTAATTAAAAATTGGAACCTGCACCTATATTTTTAATTCAACTAATCTTTTCCTCTAATTCTCAATATTACTGTATTTTAATTAATTTCCTAGTGCCCCAACACATATGCGACATAATATTGAATTAATAAAACATTGAGACAAATAAATCAAAGAAATACGAATTATAAATCGATGATTCGATAAAGTTTATTTTATTAGTACTAGTAATATTTTTTTCAAACAATGTATTATATTATTTGAGCATTGTTAAACCATGAAACAAGCCCCAAACCGTTTATTATGCTCAATCAAATCTCAAATCATGCTATATAACTTAATTTTTTATATCCATTTTTTCATATTATTATGATATCATTTTCTAGTTGAAATACGGTTACCAATAACAGTAGTCAAAATTATACTAATAATAAGAGGATTAATAATTTATATTTCAACATTTATAAGGAACGTTTAATATGTAAGTTTCCTCTATTTATGTACATACTAAAACGATCAATTTAGCTACCAATTCAATAGTATATTACCCATATTGCTTAAGTTAGGTGACTATATTATTCTCAACTTGGGACATGAGGGTTTTGTTGACTTAATATTAACTTTGAAAATGTATACTCCCCCGTTCCACGGTAATAGAGACATTTCATTTTTAGCACTCATTTTGAAAAAATGATAATAAATGGTTAAAGTAGAGAAAGAATAAAGTATGGTAGAGAATAGTGTAGAGAGGAGTATTATCTACTATATTCTCTATCTTACTTTACTATTTCTCTACTTTAACCATTTATTATCATTTTTCCAAAATGAGTGCTCAAAATGAAATGTCTCTATTACTGTGGAACGATGGGTACTATATTTAAAGCCTATGCAACAAAGAGCTAAGTTAAAAGTTCGGCAAAATATGGCCAAATAGATTACATGAACTATGGTTGAGTGTGAAAATTCCAATGTTTTAAAAACCGGACAGGACCGGCCGGTTCGACCGGTCGGACCGCGAACCGGTAGGTAGTCCGGTCCGGTTCACCCCTTTAAACCACTACTGCATTGAACCACCGTGAACCGGTGGAACCGGTCGGTCGGACCGGTTGGACCGTGAACCGAAAATCGGTTTTCTATTTATTTTTTTCAAAATTTTTTAAAATTTGTTGTTGGCAGAGGTTGAACTCATGACCTCTCTTCTAGTTAAGAAGACCTTTACCACTCCACCACATGGGCTCATTGAATAATTTGAACATTAAATATTTTTATACATTAACCATTAATTTTATCTACAAAAACTAATAATTCATTTTAATTTTATTATTCTTTAATATAATTGTTAATTATAATATATATAATTATCATCCTTTATATTTTAATGATGCTCTACTTACCACCTATATTATTATTAGTACCATATAAGATTCATTATTTACTATAAATAAATTTTTTATATTACATACTTAATTTATATACCCTAGCTATTGACATTAATGAATAATCTTATCTAAACTAATTAATGAGTACTTAATTCGTAGTTAATTATATATTATTTTACGAAATAAATTTTCTTAAATTAATATAAACATTATTTATTTTAATACATGAAATATTAAATTTTTTATCTAGACTAACTAATATTAAATATATATATCTGAATATATTTACTAAATTTTAATATTATTTATATTTATACATCACTAATTATCTATAAGGTTTAATGTTTTGTGATATATTATTAATTGTAAATCATTTACTAAATTTAATATATTTTTATATATATTTGCAATAGTAAAACGGTTAGACCGGTGGTTCGACCGGTTGGACCTGTTGAACCGTGAACCAGTAACGTCGCTGGTTCGCTTGCCGGTCCGGTTTTTAAAATATTGGAAAATTCAGTCCTAAATTATATCGAATCTCGTATTATAAATTGTAACTACTTTATTGGAAAGATATTAACATGATTTTTAAAATAATGTAACCTCTTCAAAACGGCCAGGAATATGAATGTTTACATGTTATAGCCTTATAAGCCATTAATTTATTCTTTAGTTGAATAATCGAATAATAAAGAAAACAAAAAATGATTAGTAATTGCTCTATAGTATTATAAGCCCAGTTAGAAGTAGGGATGTCAATGTAACCCGAACCCGCGGGCCGGCCCGAATAACCCGATAAAAATACAGGGTTAGGGTTGTAATTTTGCAGCCCGAATTTAAAATCGGGCCATTCGGGCTGACCCGTTCGGGTTGTCGGGTTAGGCGGGCTGACCCGTTCGGGTTACGGGTCGGCCCGTCGGGTTGAAGGCTTCTGCACAGCGAGCAGTTTTTGTAACGGTCATAACTTTCTCTACAAAGCTCCGATTGAGGCGTGCAATATATCCACGCGAAGCTCTTTCGAAGACGAAGAGAATGATATGTATTATAGGTTTATCAGACTTCAAAATCGAGAGAAACATTGACTCAAACAAGGCTGCTGCACATCCACATATTTTGTGTACATTTTCTAATCAATTTTCTATCATTTCTCAACAAACATATAAACATACCAAAATATAGAAATATAATCAAAATCATCCAAAACAACCCTCTAAAATCATGCAAAATCCAAATACGCCAACCGACTATATAAGATCACGAAAAAAATCACCATTTGGTTCATGGATTCATAAATACTCGTATATAAAAGCTTTCTTTTAGTATATTTCCAATATAATAGTGCAAAGTGTTTGACGCCGCTTCGTCATTGAATTATGCGTACTTTGATGATTCTTAAAACAAAGATAAATTATTATTTGACTTATTTACAGCTGGAATAAATTAAATTTGACCAATCATAATTCAAGAAAACTTAGAGTTACTCCAATTAGCTAGCATCTTGATAATTTACTCTTTAACAATTCAAAATATTTTTGTTACATCTACGATGCACCTCTCACGTTATGAAAATTTTATTTAATTTTCTACGAATTGATTTATGTTTGAATTTTGAAACAAAGTGTTGATTTATGTTTTAAATACATAAACATAAACATACTATTGATAGATATTCTGTAAATAATTATGTAATGAATAAGTTATTTAAATTTAAATAACTTAATCTTTTTTAAAAATATTAAAGAAAATTAAAAATATGTATTTCATTGTTGAATGATTAATTAAAAATATGTATATAATTAAAGAAAATTTAAAACACGTATTATTTTTGAAAATATTAAAAGAATTAAAAATACGCATTGGCCCGAATAACCCGGTGGGTTAGCCGAAACCCGAAGGGTTAGGGTTAGGGTCGAACTTTTATAACCCGAAAAAATCATAACCCGAATAGCCCGTACCCGAATTGCCCGACAACCCGAACGGGTTGGCCCGAACCCGAACGGATTGGCCCGATTGACATCCCTAGTTAGAAGTTTATCTTAGTGTATTATAATCTAAATATCATCAAGTTGACTAACTCTTGAGGAAAGTAGAACGATCGATAATTCCACTACTACCGCCATTAATACGCTGAGCAAAGAATTAAGTTTGCCCAACTCAAATAGTTGACGAAATAGTCTCTCACTATTTATAAATTGAGCTCTTTATATATTTGCCCTGAAACTGATGTTGGTATTATTTATTATAGTACGTACTTTATTTAATATTATGCATCAAGTGATAAACAATATTACATCCATAAACAATGTCATATCAGAAATTAATCTACATCATCTCGTTAGTCCCATTGAATATTGATTGTATTTTTTTGTATTACTAAATACCTACATAATGAAATTGAGTTTTCACTTTTCAACATCATCCTCGTGGTTTCCGCCCCTACCCACCGACTCCAATTTTTAACCCCAATTGTCACTCACCTTTAATTTATTGACCTATTTTAAACTCTACAATCCTTGCCAGCTTTCTTGTTTACAATGTAATGAAAACACCTCTGAGTTTTTTTTAGAAAACTCTCGTCAGATTGTGCAACCAATTAAAATTTGAATATAATTTTTCACCGTATGAGCATAAATTATCCTGATTTTTTACATATAAATAAGCATATACTCCATTTCTCACACACGTTTAAAACACATAAGCAATCTTACCTTTATGGAGTACTACGTAAAAAGCAAGATATATATCTTATATTCAATCTAATTTACTATCATGATCCTAAAATTTATAGCACTATATGTAACGTGATATAGTGGGCAAGACTATTGACTTGGAAAATTCAAATATTGTGAAAAATGAAAGTGGAATATTTAATCTTTATATTTATATATACGACTTGAATTTGAAGGAAGCTTCGGCGAGAGGAATAGACGCTAAGAGCATCTCCAATGATCAGCTAGCGGACAGGCTAGCCGATTCCCGGCGTTGGACGGTCGCTAGTCGAACGATTGTAGGCGGCGAGCGGCAAAGCGGCTAGCCGATCGGCGAGCTCTAGCCGATTCGCGGGCTCTAGCCGATCCGCTAGCCGCCATTGTAGGCCCGGAATCGGCTAGCCGATTTTTTTTAATTATGTAATTTTTTATAATTTACTTTTTTTTAATTTAAATAAAATTATTGCATTTTTTCGTATCTGTGTCGTAAATTTAATTCCGTATTTGAGTGATTGTAATTTTTAATTTTGTAATTTCGTAATTCGTGTGTGGAAGAGGGGTTTTTTTAAATTATGTAATTTTTTAATAATTTACTTTTTTTAATTTAAATAAAATTATTGCATTTTTCCGTATCTGTGTCGTAAATTTAATTCCGTATTTGCGTGATTGTAATTTTTAATTTTGTAATTCCGTAATTCGTGTGTGGAAGAGAGGTTTTTTTAATTATGCAATTTTTTAATGAACTTTTTTTAATTTAAATGAAATTATTGAATTTTCCCGTATATGTGTCGTAAATTTAATTCCGTATTTTGTGTGATTGTTAATTATTTGTTTTTAATAATTTTGTTTATTGTGGTTGGGCTATTACTTATCCAGTTGCTTGCCCTGATAATGTGGTAGGAGGAGTTTTAGTGCAGATGATGTGGCAGAAGGAGTTTGTGGTTGGGTTATGGCTGGGCTCTAAATAAACCCCAACTAACAAATCTCCAACCATTTCATTTCCTTTCCTTTCTAGTGTTAACTCCACTCGACCCGAGAGACTGAGATCCGACCTGACTCTGAAATGTCTCTCCCGCTCCTCTTTCTCCTTACCCTCCTCGCCTCCGCCTCCCTCTCCGTCGCCGAGATCCGCTCCACTCAGATCCGATCCAACGCCCGCCCCTTAATCCTCCTCGACAAGTTCGGCTTCACCCACGACGGCCAGCTCGAGCTCAACGTCTCCCACCTCTCCCTCTCCAGATCCACCCCCGACTCGCTGGAGCTCTCCAAGGTCGGATTATTCCTCTGCACCATCGACGCCTGGGTGCACGTGCTCCAGCAAATCGAGGATGCGCAGATCAATTGCGTCCTCAGATCTGACGCCATCAAGCGCGGCTTCACCTTCGATCAACTCTTCTCCCCCTCCATCGCCGCCTACAATTTCTCTTACGCTGAGTCCTCCGCCGATCAGTACACGCTCATCTTCGCCAACTGCCTCCCGCAGCTCAAGGTCTCCATGAACGTCCGCTCCGAGATGTACAATTTGGAAGGGGGCTGATCCAACCGCCGTGATTATATCTCCGCTGGTAAAACAATTCTGCCTAGGGTTTACTTGACATGGGCTCTGATTCATATATCTCGTTGATCAGCACATCTTTAGTCGTTGTATGATTGATCTTGACATGGGCTCTAATTCATATATCAATAATAGATTACATTTAGAGTGTCCACTATAGGGGCGGTGCGCCGGCCGCCCCCTTCCCCCCGCCGCCGCTCCTTGCTATAGTGTGGAGGACGTCTGCCCCGAGGCGGACAAAATTTCTGGGGCGGAAGGTCCTTCGGCGTTTTTTGTGCGAGGACGCGCCGGTGCCCTTTCGCCGCATCTATAGGCGCACCGGCCTATAGTGCACAGGCGATTGGCGCGCCGGGCGCCTCTTTCCAATTTTTTTTTTCCGAAAATTATACCTATAAATACCACTCTTCCACCCCCCATTTTACACCCTTTTCACACACTCTCCATTCATTCACTATCTACACTTTCATTCTCTAAAAATGCACGGTGGACACGATGACTCACTCAGCTCGGACGAATCGAGATATGGCGGCTATCCTTCTCAGCCGTCGGGATATGGCGACAATCCTTCCCAGCCATCGGGCTATGGAGGATATCAATCTCAGCCGTCGGGATATGGCGGTTCTCCGTCCCAGCCGTGGAGTTGGAGTCAATCTCCCCCTCCGTGGGGATCGAGTCCAACTCCTCCTCCATCTCAGTCGTGGATGTCTTCTCCCACGCCCCAACCTTTTCAGCGAAATCTGAGTTGCTCAGCGTTTGGAGATTATAGACCCAACCTCGACGCGCTTAACCATCCTCGTCCGAAGACCCCTTTCCAACCCAGCCAATCTTCTTTCACCGATGCAGATCAAGATGCCCTGGATACGATGATGGGTCTGCTCAGTTCCAGCGTACCGGATACGCCCGTTTCGACGAGACTCGGCGGGACCGAAGGGGCGGGTGGAAGCAATGGCGGTGGCGGCAGCGGAAGACGCGGCGGCCGCACTGGCAGCTCGGGCAGCGGCGTTGGAAGCGGCGGTGTCGGCTCGGGCAGAAGCTTCGGCAGCGGCGGTGGCAGCGATGCAGCGGCGCCAGAAGCCGAACACAAACGGGGCACGCACTACACCAAAGCGGAGTCCATTGCTGTGGCGAGGGCGTGAGATGCCGTCACACCGGACCCCATAGTGGGCACCGATCATATCGAGGGGAGCTTTTGGAAGCGCGTCCTGTTGGCATACAACGAGTTCAAACCTCAAGACGCCAGACCGCGTGACAGAGAATAGCTCCGCAAAAAGTGGTCTAGGATTCTGCCGGCCACCAAGCGGTTTGCGGGCATATACCATAACAACCTGCTCAATGCTGAGAGTGGCCGGAGCGAAGCCGACGTGAAGGCACTGTCTATGGGCCAATACAACACGGAGGGCTGGCCGAAGTTCACAATGTGGGAGGAGTATCAAGTTCTTGAGCACTGTCCGAAATTCAAGGCCATCTGTGCGCAAGAGCAGGCTGGAGCTCCTGGGCCGAAGCGTACTAGACACAACATAGCCGGGGACTACAGCAGCGGCAGCGGCTCGCAATCATTCGACCTGAACGACGAGCAAGCAGAAGAGCCCTCCGTTAAACACTCTAGGCGCGCACGCCCTCCGGGACAACAGGCCTCTATCCGACGTGCTAGAGAGGATGGAATTTCCTCCCTCCGATCGTCGGGCGCGTATGGATCGCGCACCCCGCCTCAGCACCACCGCACAAGGTCCCTGGTTCCCGCGAGGTCTTGAGGGAGAGCCTAGATGTGCAGTTGATGCAACAACTGCAGGACGTCTGCAGCAAATACGAGGCCGCAACCGACCCGTTCATCAAGGATATATACTTGAAACTGATAAGTCGAATCCAGCGCCGTCTAAGCTTGGCTGATGAGGCTCCTGGGGCAGGGGCGGCCGGTGGCAGCGAGGGAGACGGAGAAGAAGATGAGGATTCCAACTCCGCCACCGATTAGACGGTGGCGGCGTTTTTATTTGTATTTTGTTTTAAATGTTCGTTGTATAATTTTACCGTTTCCAATACAACGAATATTTAGTCCCAATTACCTCATTTTCTAATTATTTAAATTCTGATGATTTTAACTATAATTGATTGAAACTAAAGGAAAAAATTAAAATGAAAATTGGTTATAAAATTTCGGGGCTATTGGAAGTGTCTGCCTATAGTGGCGGAAACCTTTTTTTTAGGCGCAGACAAAAAATTTGGGGCTATGGATAAAAAAGGGGGCGGGGCTATTGGGGACGTCCGCCTTATAGTGGGCACTCTTGGATTCTTCTAGTGAATCCACAGTTGCTTATTAAAGTGGATTTTGAATCCTTGAGCTCTTTGTATGAGTTATGAATGCAGGTATGTGTTGGATTAAAAATCATAGATATGGAATCATTTACATTGGACTTGAGATCCGTACAGTATTGATTGGCCATTTTACAGATTTTCCCCCAAATCCAACTTCTTTTTAGGGCATCCACAGTGCGGATGTCCCGGCGGGCATCCCCGCGGACATCCCAAAAACACCTCATGCCACGTCATACGAACTTCCCACTGCGGATGCCACGTCATACGGACATCCCACTGCACAGTGGCGGACATCCCCAAGGACATCCCGACGGACTTCCCACATTAATAAAAATTCACAAATTCACAAATTAAACTACGGAATTAAAAATTCGACGCAAATACGGAGATCTTACAACCACTTTATTAAAAAAAAGATACATAATTATAAAAAAACATACATAGTAATTTTAAAAAAATTACATAGATAAAAAAAACTGTCGGCTCACTCCTCGGATTCCCCGCCGCCAGTACCCTCGTCGTCGCCGCCACCGCCACCCCCCCTCTCGTCGTCACTCCCCGACATGTCTCCGAATCCCAAATAGCGCCGCATACTGTTGATGAGGGGTTTAAGCGACCGCTTGTAATGAGGGTCGGTCGATTGGCGCCATTCAACCATCGCACGTAACAAGGTTTCATGTGCTTCGATGCTGGCGAAGGAGGGGTTCTCAGGATTGTTTTGGGTGTGCGCTGCCGATTGGGCCTCGGCGGATCCGCTGGCGCTTTCCCTCGCAGTCCGCGCCGCCGCCTTTTGCCCAACCGGGCGACGGCGGCGGATCGACGATATAGGTGTCGGGAATTCTTCCTCGGCGGGGGGGGGAGGAGTTCGTGGGAACCAGCACTGCTTCTGTACTCTCCGGAGGTGCTGATCTTCGTCTGCTTCGGCCAGCCAGATTCAACGTCCGCAGTGAACTTGGGCGAAGACTTCACCACAAGATAGACCTCCCAATATTTGAATTCCACGAACCCCTTTTCACTGTCGGGGAACTGCTGGTGCGCCAGAAGCTTCACATCCTCGGAAGACATGCCGCTGGTTGCAGAGCGGAGATTGTTTGTGTAAATGCCGGCAAATCGGCTGAGTTGCCTCCTCAGCCGCTCCCACTGTTTCCGGCATTGCTCTCCGTTGTAAGGCTTCCCCCTGGCGGTTTGAACTGGAGGTAGCTTTGGCTAATGCGCCACCACATCCTGTCGATGTGCTGGTTTGCCCCGACGTAGGGATCCTCCACTAAACTGATCCACGCCTTTGACAGCGCAATGCACTCCTCCATGCTCCAAACGGTCCTCTTGTTCCCGCTGGACCCCTCCCCTGCCTCACCACTGTACATCGGGACGGGCGAGGTATTCCCCGTCCCATGCCCTTCACTCTCCCTGTCCTCCTCCTCCCTATCGCCGTTGGTGCGTCTGTGGGGGAATCCCGAATCGGAGATATTCCCAACTCTTCCATCGAGAACGTGTCGATGCCAGTGAACTACAACATGTACCCGGGTACTACAACATGTACCCGCTGGACCCCTCTCCTGCCTCACCATTGTACATAGGGACGGGCGAGGTATTCCCCGTCCCTTGCCCTTCACTCTCCCTGTCCTCCCCATCCTCCCGATCGCCGTTGGTGCGTCTGTGGGGGAATCCCGGATCGGAGATATTCCAAACTCCTCCATCGAGAACGTGTCGATGCCCGGGTATCATCCCCGCCGCCATTTGAGGTTGGGGCATCATCCCCGGTATTTGGGGCATCGCGGCGGACACCAGTGTACTCCCGCCGCCGGGAAAATAAGGCGACTGTGACTCGCTCGTAGCGGGGGAATCGCTATCGTGATGCTCCATTGTTCTTCGAAAGAAAAGTATTTTAGAGAGAGATACTCGTTAATACAAGTGGTGCGAATGAAATGAAGTGCAACGAGACGTATTTATAGAATTTTTTTTAAAAAAATGTAATGCAATAATCGGGACGTCCGCGGCGGAACTGCGTTGTCCGCAGCTGATGTCCGTATCTGCGTCACATGCACACAATGGCGGACGTCCCGCACGGACTTCCGGCACGCCGTTCTGACGTCCGCCACTGCGGATGCTCTTAGAGCATAAGCAGTGGTGCGGATGTCCCGGCGGACATCCCCGTGGACATCCTAAAAACATCTCCTGCCACGTCATACGAACATCCCACTATGGATGCCATGTCATACGGACATCCCACTGCACAGTGGCGGACATCCCCAAGGACATCCCGACGGACTTCCCACAATAATAAATATTCATAAATTCACAAATTAAACAATTTCCGGAATTAAACAATTTACGGAATTAAAATTTCGACACAAATAGGGAAAAAAATTCCATTAAATAAAAAAAAGAAAAGTACATTTCACCAAATTAAAAAATAATGCATTTCAATAATTAAAAACTACATCAACGACGACCCCTCTGCTGCCATACTTCTTCAATAATATCGTTCTGGAGTCGAACATGGGCTTGTTTTTGGCGCATGTCAGCAAATGTACGGACTCGATCGACTTCATCGTGGGGTATCCCCATTCGTACATTGCTAGTGGTCACGCCGTGGCTTGGACCCGCAGTATCAGCATCATCATTGGTCAAATCAGTAATTGCTGGATCTTCATCTTCGACAATCATGTTGTGCATGATAATGCATGCGTACATGATGTTGACGATGCTGTCAACATACGACAGCCGTGCTGGACCCTTCACTGCCGCCCATCGAGCCTGGAGCACACCAAATGCCCGCTCCACATCCTTGCGCGCTGCCTCCTAACGACCTGCAAAATAGACCTTCTTTTCTTCTGTGGGGCATCTGATCGTTTTCACAAAGATGGGCCACATAGGGTATATCCTATCTGCCAAATAATAGCCCATATTGTGCTGGTTGCCGTTGGCGACGAAATTGACGCCCGGACCAATGCCCATGCACTGGTCGTTGAAAAGGGGCGACGACTGGAGGACGTTGATGTCGTTGTTAGACCCGGCTACTCCAAAATAGGCATGCCAAATCCATAGCCGGTAGTCAGCTATCGCTTCAAGGATCATCGTGGGATTCTTGCCCTTGAAATCAGTAGTGTACATCCCTTTCCATGCAGTGGGGCAGTTCTTCCACTCCCAGTGCATACAATCTATGCTGCATAACATTCCCGGAAACCCGTGCTGATTCCCCTGCATATCCAGCAGAGCCTCACAATCTTCGGGGGTAGGCTTCCGAAGATACCTATCCCCGAATGTCTCCCTAACGCCCTGACAAAAATACTTCAGGCACTCGCGGGCAGTCGTCTCGCCGATGTGGAGGTACTCGTCGAACATGTCGGCCGCGCCTCCGTATGCCAACTGCCTGATTGCGGCAGTGCACTTCTGAATCGGCGTGTGGCCGGGTTTACCAGCCGCATCCTCCCACACCCTGAAATACCCGTATCATCGCTCTTAAGCACCCACGATACGTAAAAAGAGCAGACGATGCATCCTAAAACGTCGCCGGAACATGTTCTCCCCATATCGTGGCTCCGAAGCAAAGTAATCCTCGTACAACCGACGGTGTGCAGCGAGGTGGTCCCGGGGTACTATAGATCGACGATGGATGGGTCGAGGTACCGCCGAATCCAAGGCCGCTTGTCCCTCCCTCTCTGCTGACTCCCGCACACGTGCATGAATCAACCGCATCATGTGTTCATAATGCCCACCACTACCACTACCACTACCACGACCACTACCAACCATTACGGATATATAAAACAAATGAGAGAGAGAGAAACTCGTTAAAACAAGTTGTGCGAATGAAATGAAGTTCAACGAGCCGTATATATTGACTTTTAAACAAAAAAAATTAAAAATTAAAAAATCGGGACGTCCACATGTTTGTCCGTCGTGTCTCCGCAATGGCAGGCATCCGCGGAACGCCGGTATCCGCAGCGGGCGTCCGTATCCGTCGCGACCTTGCACAATGGCGGACGTCCTGCGCGGATGTCCGGTAAGCCGGTCGGACGTCCGCCGAGACGGGCGCTATTGCTGATGCTCTTATCCAAATGCAGCATTAATAAGTTTAGACGTCAGAATAGTGAACTGTTTGGTACTTGGATTTGTCTTTCATTATAGTTTTTTGTCCTTTCCTTTCACTCTTACTTCTGTGTTGAGAGTAGATGGTGAATGTTAGATTAGTAGATCTACTGCATTGTTGTGGTGAAGTTTCACATTGTTTTGGGAGAAAGTTACTCATTCTTATGCTACATCAACACATTATTGGTGACGGTGGAGATTTGAAATTATTTTTCCAATCCATCATTGATTATTACAGCTGGGAATTCTAGTACCATACATGTTGGTTTAAACTTGATTCTGGTCCGGATAGTGGACTTATTTTATATAAGCTAGCTTTTCCCCTGTGTGTCGGTGCATTTCTATATATTGTATTTTTTGTGTATTTGGTGATCAGGTGTACAACTTTTTTTTGGGAAAGAAAAGCGAGCAGAGCCCGATTACAAACTAACGAACGTAAAAAACACCTAATCTATCATGCATCAACCAAATACTAAGATCCAATGGAGAAGACTCTAAAACACGGACACCTTTATGAAAGTTGTATGCATAATGTGACAGAAAGTCAGGAGCGAAATTTCCTTCCCTGTGCACGTGACGGAGCACCACTGAGTCAAACTCATTTAACAAGCTCTGCATTTTCCATACTATAGATCTGCAATTGATGGTTACTTCAAAGTTCCCCAAAATCATGGACACACCAGTGAAACTATCACTCTCCACCTCCAACTTTCGAATACCCATATTCTTTGCCAATTGTAGCCCATGAAATAAGCACCAAATTTCGGCAGTCAAAATAGAACACACTCCAATATTAGCAACAAAGCCATACCTCCAAGTTCCTGTAGTATCACAGATGAGACCACCACCAAAAGCATGTCCTGATCCTCCTTTTAGCGATGCGTCAGTATTTTGCTTAAGGATATCCGACAGAGGGGGCCGCCAATTGACAAAAGTGGGTAGTCGAGCTACTCCAGTGGCTGCATCGTTTGCCATTTTAGCCTCTTCTACCGTCTTTGCTATACTAACAATCTGAGCCATGCTCTCTATCGGGCTAATTCTCTCTCCTTTAAAGATGAAGCCACATCGCCTTTTCCAAATTTCCAGCAGCCTACTCCATATACCATGCACCATTTGACTTCACTTCCTAACATGATTTTTGAGTTAATATTTTGAATGATCCAATCCGTCATATTTAAGGCCACATCAAAAAACCCAACCTCTTCTCCATATCTCATCAGTCCCTCCCATATCCTTTTCGCGTGGATGCAATCCCGTAGCATATGTAGGGCAGTGTCCTCTTCACAACCACACATGCTACACATAGCTGACGGAGAAATATGTCTTCTTGCTCTCTTCACATTTGTTAGGACCCCATTATTCAGGAGCAGCCAAAAAAAGTTTTAATCCTTTGTGGCCCGTACCAGCTCCAAATTCTCTTCCATGGTAAGAAGGTATGTGACCTCTGCTCCCGGTGGCATAATAGCAACTATCAGATCAAGCACCAATTCAGGCAACAAGTAGCTGAATTTAGACCATGCCCAAGCTGAAACTTCAACAAAAAAATCCACTGTCCTCACTTGTACAACAAGTGATTAAGTATACATTGGATAACTACTTCAGAAAGTGGTCCATGTAGAGCTGGAACCCACCGTTGATTCCAAAATTGAACACTGCTCCCCGTGCCTAACGCCCAAACCAAATTCCTACGCATAGTATCCGAAGAGCTGCAAATTAATCTCCAAAAGGGTGTACAAGAAGCTGGAGCAATAGGATCAAACCCCAAAAGTGGATCAAACTTATATTTAGAGCATAACAGAGTTGCCCATAATGACATTGGTTGTTTGAATATCTCCCAACATGCCTTCATTCCAAAGGCAAGATTCACTAGGCTTAACTTTCGAAGGCCAAGACCACCCTCGTCCTTAGGTCGCGACACCTTGCTCCATGCGACCTTACTCAATCGTTAGATGCTCTTATCGCTCCCCCATATAAATCCTCTAATTTCCTTTCCCATCTTAGCACACACACCCACAGGAAACTTGGAAGTTTGCATCGCATATAGCGGCATAGTGCATAATACTGCTTGTGCCAGAGTGATTCTACTAGCCAAAGAAAGTTGTGCAGTATTCCAGTTTGCTATCTTCGCCTTCATCTTATCTAAAATATGAGCATAGGTGAGCTTGCTAACTTTCCGGTGCAGGAGAGGAACACCAAGGTACTGCCCAAAATCATTAACTACCCGCACTCCAAGCAGATTTTTAATTATTCTACGCTTTTCAATGTCGACGTTCTTAGAAAAAAATAAGCTTGTCTTTGCAGTACTAACATTCATTCCCGAACTTCCACAAAACTCATCTAGTACATTCGAGAAGGCCTCAGCCGTTCTAACATCAGCCTGCCCCAAAAGTAAAAGATCGTCTGCAAAGAAGAGATATGTTAGGGATGGTCCATTCTTACCAAACATAAACGGATTTCACTCTCCCACCCTGACTGCACGCTCAATCCCATGAGCTAATCTCTCCATACAAAGCACAAATAAATAGGGCGAGAGCGGGCACCCTAGTCTAAGTCCTCTAGATGGCTTAAATGACTCTGTTAAGTTCCCATTCCAAAACAGTTGCATTGAACTAGTGGAGACACACTTCATAATCACATCCACAAGAGCAGCAGACAACTTAGCTTCATTAAGAGTATCAAAGAGAAATGCCCAACTGATCCGATCGTAGGCCTTTTCAAGGTCCACCTTTAGAGCCATCGTACCTATTCTACCAGGCTTATTCCTCATAGAATGAATAGCCTCCTGTGCAATTACAATATTATCAGAAATGTGTCTACTAGCTAAAAAACTAGATTAAGTTGGGCCAATAATCAGAGGCATGAGCTGCTTCAGTCTATTCACAATTGTCTTTGTTGCCAGCTTATAGATCACGCTACACAAAGCTATGGGGCGAAATTTAGCCAACTATTTGGAGCTTCCACTTTCAGAATGAGGCAAATCATAGTTCTATTAAGCCTATCATCCAGCAATTCTCTCTCTAGAATGCCTAGAACCTCAACACAAATATCTTTTCCAATAGTCTCCCAATGCCTCTGGTAGAAACCTGCTTGAAACCTATCCACTCCCGGGGCTTTCCAAGGCTTCATAGCAAAAAGAGCATTCTTGACATCATTGGGTCTGAAAGGTAAACTAGTTCTCTCTGCTATGCCTTGATCAATGGAGGGAAAACAATCACGATGCATATACAAAAGGCCTGTGAAAATCTGTCTCCCTGTATAGCTCCTCATAGAAGGAAATAGTCATTTTTGCAATAGGCTTTGGTCACTCACCCAATCTCCATTTTCATTCTGGAGTAATTCTATCCGACTTCGCTTTCTTCTTCGGACAGTTCTTAAATGAAAGAAATAAGTATTACGGTCCCCCAATTGGATCCAATCACCACGAGATTTCTGATGCCATAACGATTCTTCGCGTAGTAGAACTACATCCAATTCCTGCTTCAATTCTACCTCAAGGGCCTTTAAACGAGGGGACCCCTAGTTCTCCACGGCCTTTTGTATCCGTGCAATACGAGCATAAAGTTTCCTTTTCTGATAAAAAATATTCCCAAAGACCTCTTTATTCCACACTTGGAACTTTTTTCGTAAACTCTGTAATGGAATCCATAATTCTTTGATCTCCTAACCAAGAAGACCTAACAAACTCATCATAATGCGTGTGAGACATCCATGCTCGGATAAAACGAAAAGGTCTTCAGTGCATAGTTGGTGAATAACTACAAAGCTTCAATAGCAGCGGACCGTGGTCCGACTGATATCGAGCAAGATGAGTCACTGACGCCTCTGGGAAGGCCACTCTCCAGTCTGAGCTGCAAAAACCTCTGTCCAACCTCTGATAAAGACTACCTCGCTTCCATGTGAATTTTGGACCCATAAATCTAAGATCGACAAGCCTCGATGTATGAATCCATCGAACAAACTGCTGATTGACCCCTATCCTCCTGTCAGACCCGCCTGCTCTCTCTGAGTTTTGCGCAATAGCATTGAAATCCCCCATTAATACCCGCAGAAGCACGCCCTCCTCTTGAACCCTCGTCAATTGCTGCCAAAGCCTATTACGTAAAGCAGGAGCTGGATGCCCATAGACAACCGAAAATAAGAAATTCATTGCATATAAATCCAGAAATCTGTATAAAATGCTACTTTCGAAACATTGAATTTCAATACCATTTAAAATAAATACTAGTACAAGTTTTTGGCTGCATATTGAATGTCTATATTAAGCAAATTTCAACTTGCAATTTTTAAGATTTTGTTTTCGTGAGAGAGAATAGTAGGGATAGAAACATTAGGCCCATTGGCATTGTAAGATTTCAAGTAAGAGTCATTCTGTTTTATAGTAACTCATACGGAGTATTTAACTCACTAGAGCTCTCTCAATAAAAAAATTTCCAATATATAAAGTGTTAATAAAAGTACCATATACTCTTATATGTAAAGAGTAAAATTCATCATACATACTCTATATTTGTTCACCATTACAATTGTGGAATTTGTATTAGAAAATCTACAATAGATTAGGAATAATTGCAAAAGCACCTCAGGTTTTTGAAAGGTTCAGGTTTTTGAAAGGTCGCGAAGAAAATTTGGGGTTCGTTTAATATATTTAATAGTACATTAATTATTTAAATTTTCAATTTTAATGAGATTCGTTGAAAGTGAAATTAAGGTTTACGGCACATGCACGTGTTTAAATCAATAAGTGAAATTTTGTAAAAAATCAAAGCAAATCTCAGTCATTAGATCTTGTGATGTAATCGTTATATTAATGCCACATGTCATCTAATAATATAGCTCGACTAATAATGTAACGTGTTTTAGTCTAATAATGTAACGCTTTTAGTGTAATAATATAGCTCGAATATTATTATCTTAAGGATTCAAGAGCTAAGATTTGCTTTAATTTTTTACAGAATTTCACTTATTGATCATAGTGCGCCCTTTATAGAAGAAAGAAAAAGAAATTAACTTAACTAATTACTTTATAGAAGAAGAAAAAGAAATTAACTTAACTAATTACTTTTTTCATAATTTTACTTTAGTTCGATGTAAGTTTGAGAAATGTGGAAAATTTAAAGAAAAAAATCTATGAAATATAAATTCTGATTTTATATATTTATTTTATAATAGAACGTAAATATAGTGATTTAATAAATTATACTAATAGTTATTAAAAATTGTGAAATGGAATTTTATAGTTTAAAAAAAAGCACATCAGAGTAATGCATGATGTAAGACAATAAGCAAATGTAGTACCGTTCTGCCGACAATTTTGACGAAGGGGTGAAACAACTTGCTAGAGAGTTCAATTTTGTTGACTTTGCTACAGTCTAAAGAGCATATGGAATAATTAATGAATTGAGATCCACCATCGAACACAAAAATATCAGAGAAAAAAAAAGGGGGCAGTGCAGTGATAATGGTGGATGCAATAATTTCAGTTGTGGCGGATAGAGTTTCAGCTATGATAGAAGATCGATTGAATTTGGTTAGAGGCGTGAAGAAAGAGGTTGTTGGTCTTTCCAACAAGCTTAAGACGATTAGAGATGTACTGGATGATGCAGAAAAAAGAGGAGTGAAGGATCAAAGTGTTCAAAATTGGCTGAAAAAGCTTGAAGATACCGCTTATGACATGGACGACATTTTGGATGAATGGAATTACGCTATTCTTAAACATAAGCAAAAGGTATGCTGCTCTCTCATTCCATCTTCATGTTTATGTTTTAAGAAAGTTGTTGTTCGTCGTGATACTGCAAAGAAAATACAAAATGTGAAAGCTAGACTTGATCAGATTTTGAAGGAGAAAGATGATTTTAGTTTTGTGATGTCTCTGCCTGTTCCGCCGAATGATCATGTACCTAAATCGTGGCGAGTTCAATCCACATCTTCAATTGAACTCGAGAAAGTCTGTGGACGGGATGAAGATTGGAATTGCTTAGTAAGGAAATTGATGCTCAATAGTGGTGATTGGCAAATTCTGTCGATAGTTGGTATGGGGGGAATCGGTAAAAGCTCAACTTGTTTATAATGATACTCAATTAAAGGATTGTTTCGAATTAAGAATTTGGATATGTGTTTCTGATCTCTTTGATGTGGATGGGATTGCGAGAGGGATTGTTGATAGTGTGGGAAAAGAGATAATTCCTCCAAATACCAACCAATTGGATTTGGTACTACACAAATTAAGAGATTCTATTCAGGGAAAGAAGTTCCTTCTTGTCCTTGATGACGTGTGGACAGAAGACTACAACAAATGGGAGCCCTTGAAACTCAATCTCAAACACGGTGCACCAACTAGTAAAATTTTGGTGACAACAAGAAATAAAAGGGTGGCTAAGATGATGGGCACCTCAGACAACGAGATTTACTTCCCACAACAACTTACTGATGAAGAGTGTTGGATTGTTGCGTCACATATCCCTTTCCGGAAGGGATGACAAGGAATGTCAAGAATTCGAGGATGTTGGTCATAAAATAGCTAGGAAGTGCAAGGGCTTGCCACTTGCTGCAAATGTTTTGGGAAGTCTTCTACAATTTAAGGACAACTTGGAAGAGTGGGAAAATGTACTTGAGAGTGAAATATGGCAATTGGAGAAGGCAGAGGTGGAGCTTTTTCCTCATTTACTTTTGAGCTACAACAGGTTGTCCCCGACTCTCAAGCGTTGTTTTTCATATTGTGCCATCTATCCTAAAGGTTTGAAGATTAATGTTAAGAGATTGATAGAAGAGTGGATGGCGCTAGGTTACCTAGGCTCTGTTAGTGAAAATGGTGGAGTGGAACTTAAAGGAAGAGAGTACTTCAACAAGTTGGCAATGAGTTCTTTGTTTCAAGACTTTGAGATAAGTTATGACTCGAGGGAGCAGATAAAATGGTGTAAAATGCATGATATAGTGCATGATTTTGCTCGATTTGTTAGGAAGAATGATGCTGAAGTTACAAAGAGAGGTTGTCAAATGTGTGACCCTTTTTTAGTTTCTCAGGCCAAAGAATATCGTAGCTTATTCTGGGGAGAAGGATCACCTACAAATCTTTGTGGTTGCGTTACAAGTCTTAGGGTGTTTAGAATTAGATGGGGACTGTTTGGTCCTCCGCCACGAGGAATGGAGAGGTTGATTCACTTGAGATGGATGAAATTAAGTGGTTCTAAAGTTTCCAAGGAAGACCTCAAAATCATTTGTAGGCTTCATTTCTTGCAAAGTCTTTTGTTAGCATGTTGTTCTCTTGAAGAGATTCCAGCTGAAATTGGGAATTTGGTCGACTTGAGACACCTTAATTTAAGTAGCAACGAAAAATTAACCGAATTACCAGAGAATATGTGTAGTTTGCTTAAACTGCATACTCTTTTATTAGCATGCTGCTCCCTAGAAGAGATTCCGAGTAAAATTGGGAAGTTGGTTCACTTGAGACATCTCGATATAAGTGGTAACAAAAATTTAAAGGAGTTACCAGAGAGCTTGTGTAGATTGCTTGAATTACAAATCTTGAACATTGAGTGCTGCAGTGATCTCTATGGACTTCCCGAAGGGATCCATAGACTCGAAAGCTTGCAGCACCTTCTAATCGAGCACACTCCTGCAAGCCGTCGTTTTCCTCAGGGTCTAGATCAACTAAAGGGTCTCCACACATTGAGTTCATTCCATGGAGGAAGTGGATGCAACAAGTTGGGATTGTTAAAACACTTCAGCTATCTTAGTGGAACTCTAAAATTGGAAATCCATGCTAGTAGTTCAAGTGATGTGGAGGTGTTGGTTGCGGATGCTCGAGAAGCGGATATAAGGAGCAAGACGCTAATCCAAAGACTCGATGTGCAGTTCTATGATGAGCTCATGGATGAAAAGGAGTTGTCATCTGCATCATTGTTGTGGATAGACGTAATAGAAGCTCTGCAGCCGTATCAGAAGTTGCAAAAACTGAAAATATGGGGGTATAGAGGCTCCAGACTTCCACATTGGATGTCGTCACCACTCTACTTGTTGAAAGAGATTACTCTCATTGATTTAAGTGAGGTGGTGTCATTGCCGCCTATGGGGAAACTACCTTTCTTGGAAGTTCTCTACATTAAGCAAATAACAGAAATGAAGTTGGTGGGAAGGGAGCTGTTGGGAGTAGAAACTCTGTCCTCTTCTTCATCATCAAGGGACAATGTCGTCGCCTTCCCTAAACTGAAGGGGCTGGCGTTTAGTGGCTGCCACAAATGGTGGGAGTGGGAGGACATAACAGCGGAAGAAGAGGAGTCTGTGACCTTCTCCGTGATGCCATGCCTCACACGGTTGTCTATAAATTGGTGTGAAGGTATGAAGAAGCTGCCACATCGACTCCTACGTAAGGCCTTGTCTCTGCAGATGTTGAGCATTGAGCATTCATTGGAGCTAGTGAAAAGTTACGGAGACAAGAATGGTCGCTTCTGGAGATCCGTAACCCAAAATAATTCGCAGCTTCAGCTTCAACTTTAACTAATTTGAATCTGTTTTACTAAAGCAAATTTATTGTGGTTTTTCTAAATGTTCAACTGTCCATTGCAACTGTATAGCTATTCATGGTTTGTAAGTTTCTTTCTTATTTTTTTGTGGGAGTTTTTTTCAGATTTGTTTGGGAGGATTAGATTGCATTGCTACTTAAAAACTTTACTACTGCTACTACATATTTTGAAGTAGGAGTATTTTGGTAAATGCCACGTCAACTCTCTTCTTGAATATCTCAACTAGGCTAATAGTCCATTAAAGCCAGCGAAAGTAATTTGTGTGTTTCATATACACACAAATGATTAAAATGGGCTAATAACATCGATTCTAATAATTAAGCTCAGACGAGGGAGGTAGCCCAGTGTCAACGTCAAGGCTAGTTACTTCTTTCTTATTCTTTAGCCCCACAACTTCTCTTCTTGTCTCTGCCAACTTTTTCTACTTACAGTTCAACCTCTTTTTCTTCACGCACTGCCCTACATCTAGTCTAGCACATGTGCCGAACAATGAAAACAATAAGAGATTTAACTTTTAAGGGATCTTCTTCGTAGGGGAAGTGAAAATTAGCAAGGCAGAAACCCAATGCATTTTGTGTGGATTGTATTTAAAGCCTATAGGCTACAATCGCATAATGTTACCAGAATTGTGTGGTGCGCCGACTTTGTTGGGGCTATGGCCTCAGTTGCAATATTCCACTGTCATGCACACAAATTTTAGTATTTCTTTTCGGGTAGTGATAAACTTACGTACATAATCGAACTTTTTTTTTTTTATCATTTTACATCAAAAAGTATTTTATAAACATCAATTGATTTAAAATAAATTTAATACTAATTATTTTGCAACACTTAGAAAAAAAATGAAATTTTAACTTAAATATTTGTATATTTAAGAAAAAAAATTATTTTCTTTATAAATATTGTATAATTAATTCAAATCAAACTCGAAATCATGTTACGATTCGACATAAAATTTCTATATCACTTCTTTCTTATTGCTACATATAATACAATAAATAACAACACTAGTTTTTAATTAATTTCACTTAAATTTAAAAATTTAAGGATATTATGTACATGTATAATTTATGTACATTTATCTTTTCTCTTTCTTTTTCCCCCTTTTCTTTTCCTCTTTAGATTTAATATTATTTGTGATACTAGTATTTGTTATAAGTTGATGTGTATCTGAAGTTAAACTATGATTTTTAGTGTTGAAAATTAGTACACCGTAGTACATATGTAGACACAATTTTTGAAAGAAAAATGGATAATTATATGCTTTTTTAGTTTAGTCAAGTAATTGTAAAATTTTAAATTATTTATTTTATTTTATAATTGCAATTTAAATAAATATATGAAATAGAAAATAAATGATAGACCGTGAAATTGTGGTAAATTTTTTGAGATGCTTAATTGTCATATGAATAGTAGAAGTCTGACTATATTTTAAGCATTGACTTATAGATGATGTTATTTAAGATATTATTAATCGCTCCGTCCCGGCTAAGATGACACATTCCTTGTCCGGCACGAGATTTTAGGAGTTATTGGTTAATATGTTTAATTAGAGATAGAAAATGTGGGTGTAAGTATTAAAATAGAGAGAAAGAAAGATGAATATTTTAATAGGAGTAGGAAAAAGTGGTTGGGTGTATTAATTGGAGAGAGAAAGTTTCCAAAAAAGGAATATGTCATCTTAGTTGGGACAAACTAAAAAGAAAAACGTGTCATCTTAAATAGGACGGAGGAAGTAAGTCTATATTATAAGGAGTCTATATTATAAGGAGCATCGTGATTCCAAGTCTATCCCATATTCATGTGGAGTCTTTACAGACCCAAAATTAATGAGCAAATTCCCTTTATTTTTTTATTGATGTGCGAGGAAACCTTTAATCACCTCACACGATCGAATTGGTGTTTTGTAATGATAAAAGGCTCGTTTGATAAGCTAGTAATACGTAGATCCATATATGTATCTATATATTTCTAGATATTTGGTATCATAGTTACACTACCTTACAAGCCCTTGCTTTTCTCTAAAGCCCATCTCGGCCCGATAGATTCAGCGTCAAAATCAGCCGATATGTATCTCTCCAAATTCGTCGGATAGTAATCTGCCTCTATTCATGAATCCAGAATACAAATTTTATCTCCTTCATACCCTTTTCTTCCAACGCTCTTTCAATTCATTCTCTCTTTCAATCAAAATATACTTTTCTTCTCGCTCTTCAAACAAATCACAAAATATACATCTGCAAATATTTCACCCGGTGAGAGTTTATTAATAGTCAGATTTGTCTAGCGTGACATGTGTTAATTGGTTTGAGGATTAGCACAATAGTTTCGGAAATATTTCTAGCGTGACTTGAATTTTCAAATACCGTAGTTTTATGAATTTTCAAATCCCATAGTTCATAAATTTTGAGCAAGAATTTCTATTTTTTGTTTGAGGATTAACACATTTGGGCCGGTACTTCACAAATTAGAGATTTAGAATTTCATTAATTTCTTATGCAGTGTAATTGTTCATTGTCTGCTTCTTTGTGCCAAGAATATGCACTTTTTTTCTTTTTAGTTTGTCCTACAAGAATATGCACTTTTTAATTTTGGAAAGTCTTTTCTCTCTAATGAGGTGGGACTCATTCTCCACTAACAATACTTTATTTAATTTTTCTCTCTACCTCTCTCTTCATTTACCAATTTTACATTAAAACTCATGCTAACCCCAAAGTGAATATTCTTTGGGGACGGAGGGAGTAGTATTTATTTTGTTTATCATGGTAATTTTATCGGGGGTCATGGATATGCAGACATTTTTTGGAGTAAAAAACTTTTCAAAATTTTACTGGCTCATGAATATGTTGACAATTTTGGGGCTTCAAACCATCTTGAAAATGTTTTGGGTGCATAGAATATGAGTTTTGTTTGACATATTATTCTTTTGTTTGTAAAATTTTTGAAGGTATGCCTTGTATATGTGAGTATTTAAATCAGTTGCAAGTGAATTGTGGTTATATACGCATTGTTAATAAACAAATTTGATTTAGGTTTGGAGCAACAAATTCAATCGTGAGAAATAAGAGGGAAAAAGAGAGTCAAATCTTTTTGTTTCCTACGCGGAGTATATATGAATTTAGAAGATTTGATTAGTTTAATGCAAAAGGACAATGTAGGAAATAAATGAATTTAATTAGGTTAAATTTGTCATTGCATATTTTTTTTCTGATTTCATAATTTCCCTATCAGACATAATGGGTTTATTAGAAAAAAAAATTAACTACTATATCAAATATGTGTTATTAAAATCATATCTTTCCCTAAGTTGGTTCTATATCTTGATCACTAACTAACCTATGTATATCACTTATCAAACGAGCCCTAAAGATGGAGGAATATTGATGTTTCAAGTGATTGCCAATTAAATTCTAAAAGTTATCAACATCACTCAATTCTTTTGTATTAATCTATTTGTTGCTTTATTGGACTCAATTATGAATTGGTATACCAATTGGCCGTTGGGGACACTCTAGTTCTCCACTACCTGTGTGGCTCTATATGTGTTTGGCAATGTTTTCGCCTTTTTGCAATTATGATTCATACATAAATAGAAAGCTTCGTGTATTGAAGTTATAATAAGGAGTTTTATCGATTTAATTATGATCTAAAGATATGCTGGATCCAGGAATTGATGTGAGGCGGGACAAAATATATTATAAACAAAAGATTGAAATATTGAGAAGGGGCATTTATTGGAGAAATTCAAATAAATTTGATAAAAAAAAGTAGCATGGTTATAAATTTTTGAGGAGGGGCATTTGCCCCACCAATGCTTCATGTCCATGACTTAAAAGGTAAAATTATTAATTTTATATATGAAACTAAAACTGATGTGTTTATCTTTGATGAAATTAGACTGTAATGGACTAATAGTAGAGTGGATGTATAGTTGAGGTCACCCCATGCCACATACTATGATATAATAAACTTAGTTAAGAGTGTGAGATAGTAGGTGATTGAATAGAGGGAGAGGGACCCTGGAAGGTGACACAGCAACGGAGCATCCCATGTGGTTAAAGTGAATCGCTACAATCATTACATGCATTGGCTTCGACACCCCATTTTTCCACTGTATTACCTCTTTTTATTACTTAAACCTTAAAACCTTAACTTTAATTATTACCCACACATCACAAGGTTAACAATATTTTATCAAGTACAAATGTACAATAACTGAATTCACAGCCGAGTGTAGTACGTGCTGATCAGACTGCGCATTCATAATATTGGACTCCATCTATTCTTATCCCTCAGAAATAGATCCACCTGTCCTACAAAATGACTAACTCACTCCGTCCCAAGTAAGATGACTCATTTCTTGAGTGACATGAGATTTTATGCAGATTTATTATGCGTGTTAAGTAAAGAGAGTAAAGTAAGAGAAAAAGAATAAAGTAGAGATAAAAGTGATTTTAATTTTAGTAATAGATTATCTTGCTTAGAATAAAATAAAAATGAAAGTGGATCATTTTCAGTGGGACGGAAGGAGTACATTTAATTCAGACTCTAGGCATAAAACAATACATTTGTGCAAAGATTTGCATTCAGCTCAATTAGAATTCATCAATTCTCATTTACCATTGCTCCTTTCATCTCAAGTTAGTTGATTTGTATTTTCTCTCTTATTTTATTCTCTTCACTTTAATCTTTAACACCTCAGTTTCTTAAATCTCCTCGTATCCAAAATAAATGTCCAAACTATCTTTTGGGAGTGAGTAATTTACTCATTATTATTCAATATCAGTAAAAATGAATCAAAAGGGACACATGTACATGTGTGTAGTTTGTGAATGCATCTGGAAAGCACATTTACCTTTTCCACGTGAAGTTAACTCGCACTAAAGCATGTGAGTGAGACCCATCACCAACAGCTAGACGTCACCACGGTTCCGGAACCGGCGGTTCACGGTTCGGAACCGCCGGTTCCGGTTCAATAAATTGATGAACCTGAACCGGCCCGGCCAAGGTGTGGCGGTTCCGGTTCGTGAACCGTAGAACCGCCGGTTCAAGTGAACCGTGGAACCGCCGGTGATTGGCCGGTTCCGGGCCGGTTCCGGGCCGGTTCGGCCGGTTCGGCGGTTCGTTTTGATTTTTTTTTTTTTTTTGCATTTTGTAAATTGTAATTCAAGTTTAAAATGTAACAAAAACTTGCGTAAATAACATTAGAATGAAGCGATGTACAAATGTAATTTTATTGATACAAATTACAACTTCAAAATTACAAATTACAACTTTAAAATTACAAATTACAAGTTAAAATTTACAAATTACAACATAAAAATTAGAAATTACAACTTCAAAATTATAAATTACAAAAGACTTAAAGTCTTCATTACAATTTACAAAATTACATATTCGAAATAAAGGGGAGAAAAAAGAAATAAAGGAAAAGGACTTGAGCTCAACTTAAATTTAAACTTAAATTTAAAATTTAAGTTGAAATATAAGTTGAGATGCCTACGTATCCTCAATGCTCAATTGCATTTTGGAATCAAAGTCCACGTAGTTCTCTTACCTTGCTTACCTATTTGGCTTGATCGGAAGTATTGGCGCCTACTCTTCTTCGTCGGGGAAGTAGTCTTGGTCGGGTTGTACTACTAGTTTGTCCCAATCCGGTTCTTGGTCTCTAATTTCGGCGGAGCACCAATCATCAAGTAACATGGTGGCTTCCATGTTTTGTCCGGTGAGCCTACTTCTTCGGTCGTCCAAGACGTTGCCTCCAACACTAAAGGCGGACTCGACGGCGACAGTGGAAGCCGGAACCGAAAAGATCTCCTTGGCCATTGATGCAAGGATGGGAAAATCTTTCTCGTGTGAAGACCACCAATCTAGGACGTCGATTTGTTGGGGAACGGGACCTCCTTCTTCCTCATTGAATGAAAAGTGTGAGTCTAAATATAAATCTAACTCACTTACCGAATGTGCCGTCCTTCCTCCCCTGCTGAAGGCGTATAGGTCCGCCAATTGGGATTGGGTGTCGGGGTCATCAACTTGGAAGAAGCCAAAGTTCTGTGTTTGACGGGGGGGTCTAGGTCGAACTTGGTGGGTAGTGTTGTACTTGACTTCGTAATCGTGAAAGAGAGACCGCAAGTCGAACTCAAAATTTCTTTGGAGGCTTGGGAGGTGGGGGAGGTTTATTTGGAATGTTTGGACAAGGTTTATGTAGTTGTCGTCGTCGTCAGTTTGCAAAGCTCGGAGTGGTTCAAGATCAATAGAAGCTAAACTGTTGTAATAAAATTCTAAAATTTTGAAAGTACCAACTAGTTTCCACTTTGGATCCAAAACTTTGGCAAGCAAAAAAACTGTTGGGATCTCATTGAAATACTTGAGTCATTTTTCAACCATGTAATATAAAACACACATAAGCTCAAGATTGTTTGCGAAATTTTTCATTGCAGTTTTAAAACCAAGTGATATGATCATGCAATGTTCTAAAACACGAACGGATGTGCAATAATACACACCCGATAACTCCATAGTTGCACTTCGAAAATTTTTGAATAATTTAAATAAACTCAGGCTTTGTTCCCAACAAGAAGATGTTAGATATAAATCATCAACAGGGTAAGTTCTATAAAAATCAACTAAATAGTCTATATGCTCCATTGTAGATTGCAACATGTCATATGTAGAGTTCCATCTAGTAGAAACGTCTAAAGTAAACTTTGTGTACCTTATTTTCTTCGAGTGGCAATACTTCTTCCACGCCTTGCCAATTTGAGGCTTCCAGTGGATCAAGGATACAGCTGTAGTAATAGGTTGAATATGTCTTTGCCATAAAGACAAAGCATCTTGTACACATAAGTTTAAAATATGACAAATACATCGTTGATGAAAATACTTACCACTTATCACCGGGGAGCAAGCCGCAATTAAATCGGATATACTTGCGGTGTTGGCGGTTGCGTTATCAAAACCAACCGAAAATATCTTGTTGCATAACTCATACTCATTCAAAACTTGAATAATTAAAGAAGCAATTGCTTGTGCGGTGTGTGGGGAAGGAAATTGTCTAAAACCAATCAAACGTTTATTTAAAGACCAACTATTGTCTATAAAATGACAAGAAATACCCATGTAAGAATTTCGTTGGAAAGAATCCGTCCACACATCGGAGCAAATATTAACTTTGTGCCCCAAGGTGGATAGACTCTTTGCAATTTCCATTTTTTTTTCAAAATACTGCCGGTTGTTAGATCTTTGAGCAGTAGAGGGGGGAATTCTTTTTGCAGCAACATTAAAAGCTTGTTGCATAGTCATTTCATATTTTCTGTCATTAAAAAAATTGAACGGCAAATGTTTCATTGCCGCCCATCTTACCATGGTATCGGTAGTATTTTTGGGATCGTATTTAAATAGTGGCGTACCTGTTTGAGACGATGAGCCGGCGGGGAAGTTGATTTGGGTTTGGGATCTAGAATGCCCAAATTCCACGGGGTGTTTTGCCTTCAAATGGCGTGTGAGAGTACCATATCCCCCACCGATTACAAATGGATAGACTTTATCGCAATAGTTGCAATAAGCTTTGAACTCGCCTGTCTCCACGGTAGTGGTCGAATCATCAGGATTAGAAATTACCACCGGGACCTTCTTGTAATGTTTGGTGAAGATGTCGGATTTCAACTTTGGAGGCATCTTCTTCTTTTGTCTCCCGGAAGGAGGAGGAGCTTCGGCCTCCTCGTCATTTTCGCCAACTTGGCCGGCGCTAGAAGGTGGGAATTGATGCGATCCATCGTCGCCTTCGTCCGATGATAGATTCACATCGTATTCGAAACGCGAATCCGAATGTGGCTCTTCGTCGCCGAGGGTGGCAAGTAACAAGGCCGCATTTCGATCTTCTTCCTCCTACGAGAATTATACACATTAAAACATATCATATAACATATTAAAACATATTAAAACTTACTAAAACATATTAAAACATATAAAACTTACTAAAACATATTAAAACTTACTAAAACATATTAAAACATATTAAAACATATTAACATATTAAAACTTACTAAAACATATTAAAACTTATAACATATAAATCAAAGGAAGGACCACGCTGAGGCATTCCACAATAGGCCATCTTGCACAAGGATATAAGAAAAGGCGGTAGTCCGCACATAATCTTTTTCCGAGCAAGTATACCAAATGGTGCTCTCAAATTAAAGACTTATCATATAACATATTAAAACATATTAAAACATATAAAACTTACTAAAACATATTAAAACATATTAAAACATATTAACATATTAAAACTTACTAAAACATATTAAAACTTATAACATATAAATCAAAGGAAGGACCACGCTGAGGCATTCCACAATAGGCCATCTTGCACAAGGATATAAGAAAAGGCGGTAGTCCGCACATAATCTTTTTCCGAGCAAGTATACCAAATGGTGCTCTCAAATTAAAGACTTATCATATAACATATTAAAACATATTAAAACTTACTAACATATTAAAACTTATATCATATAACATAATAAAACATATTAAAAAACTACTAACATATTAAAACTTATTATAACATATTAACATAGTAAAACATTTAATTTAGAAGTTTAGAACTTACTTGTAATCGAAGAGCGGCTCGCCTTCCCACCTCCTCCGCAACTTGTGCTCTAGAAGGGGCACGACGACGACGAGAGTCACTTTGATCTTGGGCAATTCCCTTGCCCCGATCACCACCACGACGAGATGAAGACATGATATTATGGAAATTGGAAGTAGAGAATAGAGAGTAGTGTTTATGTGATATTAACGTAAACAAGAACAACGTGAGTAAATTATGAGCGCAAATAACGTAAACAACTTGAGAGAAAGAGGATGGAGAATAGAGAAATTGAGATTGAGAGAGAAATTCTTATCAACACAAGAATGGGGTAAGTAGAAAATGAAGATGAGGGGGTATTTATAGGGGAAAAATGTGATTAAAAAAAGAAAAAAAAAAGAAAAAATTTCAAATTTTTGAAATCCGGCGGAACCGCCGGTTTACCGCCGGAACCGCCGGTTTACTCGTTGAACCGCCGGTTTTTGGTCAGAAACCGCCGGTTTCGTCAACGGTTTTCTGACAAAAACCGGCGGTTTCTGACCCGGTTTCTGAAAAGGCTACGTCTAGGCCGGTGGTAGCCTGAAAAGGTGTCGGAACCGGCGAACCGGCGGTTCGGAACCGCCGGTTCCGGTGAAAACCGGCGGTTCGGAACCGCCGGTTACGGTTCGCAAATTTCATGAACCTGAACCGGCCCGTCGGAACCGCCGGTTCCGGTCACGGTTCGGAACCGCCGCCGACGGTTCCGGTTCCGGTTTGGAACCGCCGGTGACGGTTCCGGGCCGGTTCAGCCGGGCCGGTTCGGTTTGGTGATGTCTACCAACAGCACCATTTGAGAGTCACTAGTAAGTAGTAAGAGTGTCCACTATGGGACGCCAGCGGCTATAGCCGCGGGTTGGGGCGGTGGACGGACGGTTTATAGTGGCGAGCGCGTCCGCCCCGGGGGTGGACGCGGCGGACGTGGCGGGGTGGGCGGACGAGCGATCACCGGGTTCGGGGCGAGGACGCGGCGGGGGTGGGCATAGCCGCGCCTATAGGCGCGGCGATTATAGTGGGGGCATTAGCCGCGGCGCATGCGGCGAAATTTTTTTGATAGTTTAAAATGGAGGTTTTGAAATGGAGGTTCTGATAGTTTAAAATGGAGGTTTGAAATGATGAGAGAGAATTTGTTCTGCCAATTTTGATAGTTTAAAATGGAGGTTTAGATCCGCTTTTAGATTTAAATTTAGTCTAATTTTACGATGAAATATGATTAATTATTCGTTGTATAATTTTACCGGTTTGCAATACAACGAATATTCGGCCCTAATTACCTTGTTTTCTAGTTATTTACACTGCAATTATTTAAATTACACTTGATTAAAACTAAAAATATTTTAAAATAAAAATTGATTATAAAATTTGGGGGCTATTGGAGGTGTCCACTATAGTGGCGGAAATAGAATTTTGGGGCTGTGGACAAAAAACTGGGGCTATGGACAAAAAACTGGGGCGGGACTATTGGGCGTGTCCGCATTATAGTGGACACCCTAACCCACATATCAGCACTTACTTCAAATCTTTGTCTAGTACTACTACTATTTATTTTGGGAGATATTATTAGTTAAAGTTGCTCATCTTTACAATAGAAGAAATAACATTAAAGTATGGTGTATTCTATTGTAAAGATTAAAACAAGACAATTCAGCAATGTACACATACATATGAAGAGAAAAGGCAAATGAAGGGAGTCGATAATCGGCGACGTCCACCTCCCACCATCGATTCTCATTAAATTCCAACAAGTGTTGCATGTGATACTTGTCTCTTAACTTTAATCTCCCAAATAAGATTTTCATCCATCTTAGCCGGCCCTACTCCCCCTGCCCCTCTTCACATCAACAGCCAAGCTAAATACCATAATATATTATGAAGAAAGGGTGTGCAAGAATATGATGACAATGGTGATGGAAGTGGAACCACCTTTCCCTCCTACCCCCATTTCCCCAACCTGGAAACTCTACGAGAATCCCTTTTATATCTTCCACCACCACCAACAACAAGATCACACCCAAATCCACACTCTCCACCTCCCTGTATCATCCCGCAAGATCGCAGCCTCCTTCTCCGACCTACCCTTCATGGACTCCGAGCGCAAAGCTCGCAAGAAGACGGAGTCTCTCAACAGGCGCCTCGCGCGGGAGCTGGCAGAGGAGCGCCGCGCCCGGGAGGCCCTCCAGCGCTCCTGCCACGACCTCTCCGCGCAGCTCTCCGCCCACAAGGACGAGATGGCGAAGATGAAGAGGGACATGGACGAGGAGAGGAAGATGCTGCGCACGGCCGAGGTCATCCGCGAGGAGCGCTTGCAGATGAAGCTCTCCGACGCCAAGTTCTTCCTCGAGGAGAAGCTATCACAGCTCCAAATCGAAAATGGAGATGATCAGCATCAAAAGAAGAATTCTTTGATGACGAAGGAGGCTGAGAATCCGCATATAAAGAGAGGGATAAAGGGGCTTGTGGAGTTTCCCAAAGTGGTGAGAGCGATCGGTTGCAAAAGTAGTAAGCATTTGGGGAGCAAATTGGAATGTCAGAAGGCGCAGCTCAAGATACTGCTCAAGCAGAAAGGGCCGCTCAGGTTCACTGGCCTTATTGCTAGATGAGCTCTCATGTAATTATTTTTTATTTTTCTTTTTATCTTTCTTGATTTCTTGCTTCTTCTTTTTTTTTTGCTATGCATTTTGTGCTCTTTTTTTGTTTATGGGGAGGAATAATCCGTTGGAAATTATAGTATACAGTGCTTAGTGTCTTAGTTGTTGCATCAGTAGCAATGGGAAGAATTTTGATGTAGAATTGAATTTTTGTGTTCATGTGTTTGTTGGTGTTGGAAAACATGAAATAGAAGTTGCTTTGCATTTATTTCTTCTTTGTTATGGAAATTTGATAAATATTTGGCAAGTCAGTAATGTCAAATGTGGTAAATGTATATTGTGTTCAATATGTTATAGTACTGTCCTTACAGTTACAGAACCTCAATTATTTATTTATTGTAATTACTTATTTTTAGGGATCAAATCTCGTCACTTACCTTCCTCCAATAAAAAAAAGTGGAGTGATAAATAAAGGTCTCTATACAAGTTGCAACAAATTTTAAAAAAAGGAATCTATTTGAAGGTGAGGCTATAGTGGGAAGTTGAAAAATGTTAAACATCCTTGCTTTATAGGATCCATATATGCCTGGATTCCTCTCAACAACTAATGTGACATTTTGGATTTGGGCTGCCATTTGTTATTTGGTCGTTACTAAACAAGAACAATTTAATAACTTGTTAGGTGAAAAGCCCGTTAAATTGGGCCAATTTATAGAAACTGCATTAATTGGGCTTGCCTAAATTAGGGCCATTTATTATGGAACTAAACCTACACGCCCTCAGGATGCGGAATTTGAAACTAATTACTGCAATCAAACACTATGACATTAATTAGCGATGTTGATTGTGGAAATTCTGGACTAACTATTTCACTAAAATATGTTGCTAACAGGATAGTGCACCACAATCATAAAATTATGAAATGGTCGCACCATACTGTGCTAATTGATGCCAACACAGTTTTTTATAGCTGTTTGCTATTTTCACAAACACATTTTCTAATAGCGGCTAATTAATACAAATACATTTTCTGGTAGCTGCTAATTGATGTAGCCATTTGGTATAAATGCACACGTACAGTGGCTTTACATTGGGAGAAGTTACGTAACAGTAGTACTCCCTCCGTTTCTCAATAGTTGAGTCATTTTTCCATTTTGAGAAATTTCCTCATAGTTGAGTTATTTCTCTATATAGTAACTTTTTTTCTCTTTCTTATTTTACTCTCTCTTACTTTATTCTCTCTACTTTATTCACTTTTTACTTTATCCTCTCTACTTTTTTTCTTCTCTTACTTTTTTTATCTATTTATTTAACACATTCAACATCTCTTTCTTAAACTCCGTGCCGAAAAGTTTTACCCCAACTATGAAGAAACGGAAGGAGTACTTCATATGGAATTAATTGGCTCTGAATTTCGATTATGTTAAATAAACTCAGTGCGGGTCTATCTGATACGATCCCCGTACAGGAGCCACCACAACGTCCGGTGAGTGAGACAGCACAGGAGACCGCGAGGTCGGAGGAGACGTCGACGATTCAGTCATCGATCGCGACGACAAAGGGGAGGAGAAACCGACGCCCGACAGACACGTTTGGAGATTACGTTCCCAAGTAGTGATAGGATTATTTCTTTCCTTTTATTTATTTCTTATTTTTGGAAATTAGTTTAATTTTATTATTTAATTACATTGAAGAGTCGAGCATAATTATAAGCTCCGTTTAGGGTTTTCTATTTTGGTTCTTTCCCGAGATGAACTAGGATTAGGAGTCGAACCAACCCTAGGGTCCTTAGTCTATAAATAGGGCTATGTACATACACTTTGATCATGAATGAAATTATATTATTTTTCCCACAAAGAACGAGTATTCTTCTAACCCTAGTTTGCCGCTGCCCGACGGAGAGACATCCGCGCACAGCAGGAGCTAGAATCGCCGCCGATCCTGTTGCTGGAGGCGGGAGAGATCTTGATCGCCGAGCAAATCAGCAGCCGATCACCGTTGAGGAATTGAGTCCTTAACATCTGGTGCTTTCATCCAGTACTCATGAAGCGTTTCGACAACACCAACTACAACCACAACAACGGCAAAGCCGTTTGGGGTTCCAGCCGCCACGATTCCTACCCGGCGTACAGGTTTGGGTGCCGTCCACCTAGGATGGGCCGCCGCGAGGGTGGGGGATTCCGCGGAAACCATGTGGACGACGGCGATGGAGAGACTCGCCAGCCGGAGGAGTCACGCCTTGATGAACCCAGTACCCTAGATCGCGTATTAGAAGATTGGACAAATTCGACGCGTGGAGAGACGACACGGACCGCCGCTTCGAGAATCTTGACCATTCTTTGCGTCGTGAAACAGAACCTCCTTCGGGGTTTGACGACGGAGAGGACTGGGAGTATGAGGAGGCCCGTCGGCAGAGGACGGGAGAGCGGAATGATCGCGGGAGAAACCCTAGTTGGGGTTTTCGCGAGGTCCATTACGCGATAGCATGGGTCGTAATGGACCCGGATGGACCACGCAAGGTAACCGCAACCCGAGGCTTCCGTTTGGGGGGTTCGATCAGTCGCACGCTCGTCCGACGACTTGTTGGGACCCACCTCAGAGATACCAGGCCAATGCGCAGAAAATAACATGGACATGGGCTTGTTATCAATTTATTTTCCAAATTAAACAACAGACAGAACCAAGGTAAATACTTATTCCCATTTCTTAAAACTAAAGATTTAGAAATCTGTGCAATAAGTTTTAATGTGAAATTTATAATATGGGAGAGATATAAAGAAAATATGAGTGAAGTATTACTTTGGAAAATGGTCAATTAATCATCTTAATTAGAAAGAAAAATTTATTAAAAAAAGAAGTAAATTAATTTTAAGAAATAAATTACAGTAAAATACTAAAGTGTTGACTATTATTATTATAGAAGCAAACACAACATGGTAACAAGATGTACCCAGCAGAAGCATAGGATTTTAGCCTTGTATGAGGATGAAAGTCCAATTGGATGTTATTTTGGATATGATGTTGTGCCACCGTATCCCTTTTAATTTTTATAAAAATTGATTCAGATTTATAACTTTTATATTTTTGTGTTGCAATGCCCATGCTTAAAGTTATTACTTGTTAAAAGAATATATATTCAAAAAGTCGTTTGTGTTTTTAAAAGCTGCTACTACTATATAAAAGTGGAAAACGAAAGCTACTATATTAAAGTGGAAAACGTACCAATTAATAAAAATGGGATTTAAATTTCATTAGTCAACTTTCTTATACTGTGCCATATTAATAGATGATCTTATCCTAACAATTTGTCAACAACAGTGCCATATATACTAAGAGCATCAGCAGTGACGGACGTCACCGCGGAATTCTCACTGGGGTGCGGGAATGCCGTGGCGGACGTCCGCCATTGTGCGTGGCATGCACGGATACGGAATTCCGTCGAGGAAATCGCAGTTCAGCGGCGTTCCGCGGAATTCCGCGGGAAATTCCGTGCGGACGTCCGCCATTGCGTTGATTCCCGCGGAATTCCCGCGCGGAATTCCCGTTTATTGCATTATTGTGGGAAGTCCGTCGGGAATTCCGCGGGGAATTCCGCCACTGTGCAGTGGGAAGTCCGTATGACGTGGCAGGAGGTGTTTTTGATAATTCCGCCGGGAGCTCCGCGCCACTGTTGATGCTCTAACATTAAAAATGGAATTGAATAATCAATGCTTTCGAAAATACTTGAACTAGCCAAATAAAGATGAAATGAAAACAAAAAATTGCGGGTAAAATGAAACTGAAATTCTGTGATTGCTTTCTATTTTTTGTGATTGAAATAAAACTTATTGTTTAAAACGAAAAAAAAAACTAAATTAGTGTATAATTCTAATATGACTGAATTTGTAGCACAACTGGCAGTGCCCTAATTTCCTAAAATACGGCTTAATAATTTACAAGGCCACAATTCCCGCTATTTCTAACGCGACGGACGTTCGGAAGATGGGCGAGCGGTCATCCGCAGATAATAGGCGTTAGCCGATCGCTGGCCGCCTATTGCGCGGCGAGCGATAGACTAACCGATTTTTTTTTTTATACTCTATATTTGCAACTCATTGCGCTTCATTTTTTTAATATTTGATAAACACCAACAATTAAAATGAATTAATCATATTTGTCAATTTATTTGTTATGCTAGGACGTTGGTTAGCCTATTGCTGGACTGTTGGGCTGTGGAAAATCCTTATGATGGTGATGAGAAGTTTTTGGTTAATCTATTGCTAGCCTACGACATTTACACGTAAGTTTTTGATTTATCAATCCATATTTCACGGTTTCATCCAATTAAATCCACCATACTTTGAAATCAAATTTTATAAAATCCAGAAAATATGTTAAAAGAGATGAAACGAAGCTAGAATCTAAAATACAGGGGAAGTGGGAAGTGGTGGCAGTAGCAGGTGAAATGAAAACAAAAAATTTCGGGTGAAATGAAACTGAAATTGTGTGATTGCTTTATATATTTTTTGTGATTGAAATAAAACTTTATTGTTTCAATTGATAAAAACCTAAATTAGTGTATAATTCAAATGTGACTGAATTTCGTAGCACAACTGCAGGTGCCCTACTTTCCTAAAATACGGCTTACTAATTTACAAGGCCACAATTCGTACTATTTCTTAGTGCCACAGTAGATTGTTGCCTACTTTCCTAAAATACGGCTTAATAATTTACAAGGCCACAATTCGTACTATTTCTTAGTGCCACAGTAGATTGTTGCCACATTTTATATTAATAAGAACATCTCCAATCATTTACACTAAACTCAAACTCATTTTAATGGAAATATCAAATTAAATATGTTTACTCTAATTATTGACACTAACGTCAAGCTTCAAAGAATATTCTCTATATTATGTTTTTTTTACTCATAAAATTTGAAAAAATTTATTTTGGTTTAGTGTAAATCTAAAGATAAGTTATTTTTATTAAAAAATAAAAATGAAATTGATTTTGGAGTATTGTTTGAGCTAATTACTTATTTCATTTTACATTTTAGTATACTTTGGTCTAAGTTTGGTTTATCAATCCATATTTCACGTATTTATCCAATTAAATCCACCATACTTTGAAATGAAATTCATTAAAATCCAGAAAATATGTTATAGAGATGAAACGAAGCTAGAATCTAAAATATAGGGGGAAGTGGGAAGCGGTGGCATTAGCAGAAACTAGATCCAACAACATTGAGCAACAGGAGAGAGGGTCATAAATGAAAGGTGTACATTTCTGGGAAAGGGAAGAGACAGAGAGGAGGGGTAGGGAATTTGGGATGAGATCGTCTGCTGTGCCAAATAGCACAGCAGGAATTGCTGTGCTTAAAACGCAGGTCTCAAGGCACAAAACGGCAGGTATGTTTTTTTTCTATTTTCTTTTTCTTTTTCTTTTTCCTTTTCCTTTTGTTTAGATTTTTCATTCTTTTTTCTTAATAAATTGAAACTAGGATCCTTCGCAGTAATAAATTGAAGCACAAAAATTGTGGAAAATAGAATTTTATATGTGGATTTTCACGACTGTAAAAATAGAGAATTTTATATGCGGATTAAAAAAAAGAATGAAAAATCTAAACAAAAGGAAAAGGAAAAAGAAAATAGAAGAAACATACCTGCCGTTTTGTGCCTTGAGACCTGCGTTTTAAGCACAGCAATTCCTGCTGTGCTATTTGGCACAGCAGACGATCTCATCCCAGGGAATTTAAAGCAACGTCCGCCACGTCATCACATAGTTCAGAATAGCAAACGGCGCGCACGATATAAAGCGACGCCCGTTGACGGAGACCGTCACATACATCCAACAAAATATCACGGGAGACAAATCCATGGGGGTAAAAACATCTTCATTTACAGCTGTCCTACATTCAGTTTTTACTACTAATCAAAAGTACCTAAAGTCAATGGAGAACAACGGCCAAGCAGGCGATTTGGCTGGCGCCGACGGACGTGCGGCCAAGAAAGTCCGATTACGGCAAGAAGATACGGGGGGAGATGATGGTGGATGGAACTGGGGTGGAAACAGAGGCAGTGAAAAGTTCCTTCAAGGATAAACTCATGAATAATGGAATGGGTGCACCAGTAGAATCTATGGAGAGTGATGAGGTTGATGGATTTGAGATTGGAGAAGATGATGTGGAACGAGTCCATGATGATGTTGAACCAAAGATCGTCTTCAAGGATCGTATCATGAGACTTGTTGCGGATAGCATGAAAATGACTGATCGTAAAACTGGTGGGAAGACCAAGTAGCTACAACGCACTCCAGAACAGACTTTATGCAATATGGAAGCCGAATAGGCCATTCTCTATGATGGATCTAGATAATGACTACTTTCAGATTGGGTTCAGTAACATAGAGGACTACCAACTTGCCTTATCGGAGGGTCCATGGATCGTCTATGGCCACACTTTGTCCATACAACCATGGTCACCTGAATTCTCTCCGCTGAAACCACATCCGACAAGTTTGGTGGTATGGATTCGACTCCGAGGGGTACCAGGGGCATTATATATAGGGCTAGGAAAATATACCGAAATACCGCACTTACCGTATCGAAAAAATACTGAAAATACTGAATTTTCGGTATACCGTACTTTTCGGTACGGTATCATACCGTACCGACAGTTTTAGGTACAGTAATGGTATGCATTTTGTATATACCGCGTTATACCGCATCATACCACAATTGCGGTATATACCGGAAATCACGGTATACCGTGGTATACCGCATATTGCGATATACCGACAAAAGCGGTACGGTAACGATATCTAAATTTTGGTATACCGACATTTCGGTAAACCGACAAAAGCGGTACGGTAAATGTATGGTTTTTGGTCATACCGCACGGTACGGTACGGTATGCGGTATGGCTATTTCGGCGTGGTATACCGTACCGTTCCAACCCTATTTATATAAGACACCACTAGTCCGAGCAATAATATCAATATCGTACTTCATTTTCGGTATGTCGTACCAAAGTTCGGTATACCATACTTTTGCGGTATACCTTACTTTCAATATCAATAAAAATTGAATATTTGAGTTTTTAGAATACTATTTATATTTTATAGTAATTTAAATAATATACGGGGTATTAAATACTAGTATATTTTATTCGTATTATATTATATTTTACAATAAATTTTATAATTTTAAAATATATAAAATACTTTATATATTATTATATTCATATTTTACGGTATATACCTTAAATTACGGTATAAACCCAATTTCGGTATGCCGCGGTATATAAAAATTCATACATTTACCTTACCGAAATATTTCAGTAAGGTATCATACCGTACCGAAAATCACGGTATACCAAAAATTCGGTATTTTCGGTATTTTTCGGTACGATAAGGCCGGTATTTTGACATTTCGGTATTTTTCCCCAACCCTATATGGAAGTACCACTCCATTTAATTAATTCATTTTAAAATTTTCATCAATTATGTCCCGTCCGGTGTTTGCAGGAAAAAAGATTTAAATACAGCCATCTTTGCATAAGATGACGATTTCGGCATGTTTGTTTGGAGAAATTGTTGGGAATAGTTAGAGATATATACAAGGGTTCATTTTCATCTTTGCATATTTTATTAGTAACGTGAGAGAAAATAAAATTTAGAGAAAAGGTAAGAATATCGAAGAAAAAATATAAGAGAGAATGTCTAAAATGAAAATCACTCATTTACCAGGTAACGTCCTAAAAATGAATATGAATCACTTAACAAAGAACATAGAGACTATAACATAGAATTTGATTCATATTTCAGAAATTACACTAAATTTGTTTAATAAGTTAGTATTATCAATTAAAACTTAGTAATAAAATAATACTATATGTATAAATAACGAAAATAAAACTATTAAAGATATGCTCCTAATAAGCAAAAATCTTGAAATTAACAAAAAAATGTAAGAAAAATTAATAAATAAAAAATTATTTCCCGCATTACTTTTCTTTTTCTCACAAGTACATTTTTCTTTATGATAAAAAATCAAACATACACACAAAATTTTAAAAAGAAATCAAAATACTTTCACGTAACATAATTTTGTCGCACATGTCCTATGATTACAAATATTCATATTTTGTTCGTGAACATTAAATCATTAAGTTTCATTTGCATTAGGCCACTCGCAGTGCGGATTAAAAAATGAGATTCATCTCGTCCCAGCGAGACGAGATGTGAGGGAGATGCGTTGCGATCGTCTTCTCCAGCAGGTGTTGTGCGGCAAAGGGGAGGGAGGCGAGACAACTTGCCACACATAAGTTTAAGAGTATATCAAATCAAGTAGTAGTAGTTTAAAGTTTAAAAATTAAATTAAAATCAAATGAGAACTAAGATCCTAATCAAGTGTGCATTTTAACCTAAGTACCTTTTCGAAGAGCCATAGAAAAAGTTCCGTTTTGGGTTGATGTATAATGCTAATTAAAGGACATTGGATCGTATAACAGTAATAAAAGCAAATAAAAATGAAAAGCTTGGAAAATGAATAAAGTATAGAAGAGCAATCCATATGATAAAAAATGTTGTATGATATGAATGAGATGATACGTGTGGATATAAGTGGGGCCGGCGCAATATGGGAGGAATGTGCAATGTAACGGGGGCGGATGTTGGAATCATAGGATGGAAAATGCCAAAACCACAACACAAATTCCCAAATGGCGATATATATATATATATATATATAGGGTTTTGATCCATGCAAAATCATTCTTAATACAAAAATGCAGAACCAAGCATACAAAAGTCATTTTTAGGTCATTGTAAGCTTATTTTTACGTCATTATTGTAAGGATGACATGAAATGATCTTAACATGACCTCAAACCCAAAGTTTATAATATGACCTAAAACTGCTTTACAATGACCCTCCGTGTTTTTGTTTAATTATTGACCATTGGATTGTCAAATCTCATGGTCAGGATTTGGTCTGGATTTTGTATTGAGATCAAGTTTTGTATTGATCATTTTCATATATATATATATATATATATATATATATATATAGGGTAGTGATCAATATATAACTAATCTTAAGTGTATAATTACAGAACAAATCTCAGCCACACATTTTAATACTCCAAATTAATCCTATGGCTTAAACAAACTTTCAGATTTTTATGAAAAAAAACTTGTCCAGGGGCATTTTGGGAATTCAATACATCAATGTGAATTCATGAATAACATATAATCACCGTGAATCCAATCATACGAAAGTCATGCGCCGCGCTAGCTATCTCTGTGGCGGAGCTGCCGCAGGCTCCGCCCACTCCGATGCATTCTCAGACGTCTCCGACGGCTGCACCGCCGCCGTCGTTGATCTCGTCGACTTCTTCGGCTCCGGCGCTGTATGCCGGAGCAATTAATTGAGTGTATATGATAACTCCATTGAAGATGCACAGATCCTCATCAAACTCAACTAAGAATTGAAGATTTCGATCTGCTGGGCCACGCCCTCTCGCTCTCTCTCTCTCGGAAGAGCGAGAGAAATGCTGATATATCTAAGAAGAGCCTTTGAGAAGAAGTAAGATTGCAGAAGCCCAGAACTATTCTTTCAGAAAATGGAAAAAGACATATTTGCAATACTGGCTGGGGCTTTGGTTTGTTTAAAAGCAAAAGAAGTAGCAGTATTTATTATTTAATACTGAAACAGAACTATCCATACGAAATAATTAATCCACAACTTCTAATATTTAATGAAATAAAAGTTCATAAGTTTTAGAAAAATAATAAGGATAAATTATAAAAAAAAATCATAAAATTTGGTCAAAGCCAATTCCGCAACTTAAAAAAATAGTGATGTGTTTTGTAAACAAGAGTGAAGTAAAATCATAATAAGAGTGATGTGTTTTGTAAACAAAAGTGAAGTAAAATCATAATAAGAGTGATGTGTTTTGTAAACAAGAGTGAAGTAAAATCATGCTAAGAGTGATGTGTTTTGTAAACAAGAGTGAAGTAAAATCATGCTAAGAGTGATGTGTTTTGTAAACAAGAGTGAAATAAAATCATGCTAACAGTGATTTGTTTTGTAAATAAGAGTGAAGTAAAATCATAATAAGAGTGATGTGTTTTGTAAACAAGAGTGAAGTAAAATCATGTTAAGAGTGACGTGTTTTGTAAACAATAGTGAAGTAAAATCATGCTAAGAGTGACGTGTTTTAAACAAGAGTCAAGTAAAATCATAATAAGAGTGATGTGTTTTGTAAACAAGAGTGAAGTAAAATCATGCTAAGAGTGATGTGTTTTGTAAACAAGAGTGAAGTAAAATCATAATAAGAGTGATGTGTTTTGTAAACAAGAGTGAAGTAAAATCACTACATAAGTTTAGTCAAAGAACAAAAGTCTAATCATACATGATTGATTGTTGAAAAAGTTCACATATCATCATCGAACTCCCAAAATTTTATTATGTCATTACTCTTATATATGTCTGTTTCTCTAACTATTCTATTGAATAAAAATTTTCTTGTTTTTGGCATTACCATTCACCATAAAACTAAAATCTCATTTTAGATCTCCAATACAATACGCATTTACCCAACACTGCTTATACAATAGTATTAATAATCGAGAATTTGGAGAGATTTTGTTGGTAATTAATTTCACATAAATAATTTCGAAATCTTACATTCTTCGATGATCAAAGTGTATGATACATACATAGCAAAAATCAAAACATTGTTCTGCAAGTTCCTCTTTCAATCACATAATCAGATCACATGACGATACAATTAGGCTTACGATTAAGCTCCTCTTTAAGCTCCCAGCTCCGATGATCAGCCCGGCTCAAACACTCTCGCATCTCGTGCCCGAATTCAACTACTCCGCCGTGTCGAAGCTGCCGTGCAGAAAGCATCCGAGTTCGTTGTCGGTGGGGATATGCGCTCACTGCCTCAAGGACAGGCTGGTGAAGCTGGTCTGCTCGGAATGCGGCGAGCAGCGTCTCTCTTCCTGCTCCTGCTCCGACGTCTCCTCCTCGCACCGCAACTCCTGCAGCACCATGGAGGTCGGCAGCGTCGGGAGAGTCTTGTTTCTAATCGAGAACGACAAGACCGATCAGCCTCCCAAACCTGCGCGAGAGGAGAGATTGGAGCAGGTCATATTCCTGCAGCGGAGCGCCAACAGCTGCGTCGAGGTGAAGAAGACCAATGGATTTTGGATTGAAATTTGCAACATAACCTTATTTTGGCCGTCAATGACTATTATACCCCCGCTTTGTTATTGTAGAGTAAATTTGTGATTGAGGGAACTAATTTCTCCTTAAATTCAAAAATTAATACTAGCCCTTGATTTTTTTAATCTTGTGGCTATTATTTGTTCTCTAGTTATATGGTTAAGAGGTGTTTGCCATAGATCATGACCCTATATATATATATATATATATATATATATAGTAGTGATCTAGGGCAAGTGCCCATTAAATACATAACTAGAGAACAAATCTCAGCCACACATCTTAATACTCAAATTAAACTTATGGCTTAGTTATTTTTACATGATTGTCGATGCAGAAAGTCGCTGCGAGCAGAGACCGCTCAAACTCCGCTTCCACGCGTTGGCGCCGTCATCCTCGGTGCCATTTCTGAATTGAGTTTGCGAGGATCTTCCCTCGCTTCATATTTGGGCGATTCCACTTTCATGTGGACTGATTCAGCCTCCTTGAATTTGTTGAAGAAATCCTTTGAGATCGGGTCCTGATCGGCGCTGAAGGATTCGATCTTATTCTGAATCGGCTGATCACGATCAGGAGCGTGAAGAAGTTGATTGGTAGTAGTTTCGACAAATTGAGGAGACGGCTGGGAGATGAAGTAGTTCATGTGGACAACCAAGTAAATCTGCTTCCCAGCCTCGTCACTGATCTCGAGGTAGTCCTCGTCGGAGAGGAGCTCCCACTCATCGTCAACATCCATTCAACTACGTAGAACAGAATTCAACAATTGTTTTGAAGTGATTCTGATTGTGATTTTGATATAGAAATAGCAGTAGAAGGCATTCGGGAATTTGAATTTGGTTTGGTAATTGCTTCTTCTAAGAGATGAATCGTGAATTTTTTATCTCATTTTTTATTTAGCATATTTAAAGTGTAATTTTTATTAAGAGTGATGTGTTTTGTAAACAAGAGTGAAGTAAAATCATGCTAAGAGTGATGCGTTTTGTAAACAAGAGTGAAGTAAAATCATAATAAGAGTGATGTGTTTTGTAAACAAGAGTGAAGTAAAAGCATGCTACGAGTGATGTGTTTCGTAAACAAGAGTGAAGTAAAATCATGCTAAGAGTGATGTGTTTCGTAAACAAGAGTGAAGTAAAATCATGCTAAGAGTGATGTGTTTTGTAAACAAGAGTGAAGTAAAATCATAATAAGAGTGATGTGTTTTGTAAACAAGAGTGGAGTAAAATGGAGTATCAGAAAGAGATTAATGGATTACGATCACGTAAAATTAAGACAACCATCACACGATTGAGCGAAAAGATAACCAAAATTAGTAATAAAGTTGTATATAAAAATTTCAACTTTCAAATCTGTTACACAAAAACAAATTAATAAAGGATAAAAGCAAATGTATAGATAATAGATCTCTAGTGATGGAAGATGTTGTAGCTGTGAAGCGGCACTTTGACATAGGCAGCCAGAGAATATCAAAGTATAAAGGCAACTTCCCGATGGCGAAGAGCACGACCGGTAACATCACCGCTGCGTATATAGGCACTGCCGCTATCCTCAGCTTCTTCCTCGGTATGAAAGTATGCCCCGCGCAGAACGACAGCAGCATCGCCGCTATGCCCGAGAACAGACAGCTCATCCCCATCAGCAGCTTCCTCGGCAGCTCTTGCTTGAAATCACGCTCCTCGAATTGGGAAGTGATGATCGCGAGGAAGAAAATGAGGGCCGCATTTATTTTACATTATTAAAATAATTAATATTTGTTCCATTTATTTGTGTGGCTGAGATTTGTTCTCTAGTTATACATTTAAAATTAGTTATATCTTGATCACTACCCTATATATATATATATATATATATATATATATATATATATATATATATATATGTATGTATTTGTATGGATTGAAAGAATTAATAGTGCATGTGTGGGGTGTGTGTAGCATCATCGGGTGTGGAATTGAGGTATTCGACAAACGGGTCGGATCCGGAGCCATGGAGGTGCAAGAGGAAATGGAGGTGCTCAGAGCAAAAGTACTGCGAGCGCCACGCCCACAAAAACTGTAACAACCCAAAATTTTATAAGGGATTTTTACGAGATCAAATAAAAGCACGTTGCAGCTAATGTTGTGACATTTCAAAGTGGCACCTAAGATTTTAAGGTATATGATGATGAATCTAAGAAAATTTAGACAGGACATCCAATAAATGTTTTTAATGTTTAGAAATTATTTTCAATGACTATCAAAGAATAAATTCGAAGAAAAGTTGTAGTGCCCGTTTCACAAACGTCCAACATTACAAAACAAATTGAATCCTAATGTAACACAATTGAAGAGAAATTAAATGCAAATATAGTGGCAAAACACATATCTTGGCAGTAGTATTTAATAGAAGATTCAAAATTGGATCTTTGAGATCTTGTAAAGATTTTAAAAAGATATGCGTCATTAATACAAGATCTTAAAAAGATATGCGCCATTAATAACCGTAGCCATTTGCCAAAAGGAGAAGCTTATATATACATATATACCTTAGCCTTTCCTTTTCGACACCACAAACTCCACACAACACCATAAGAGAGCAGCGAGGGGGAAGGGAAAGTAGCAGGCAAGTGGTGACAGCAAGGACAGCCACAACCGAGCAGGATTCACCCACGTTAAGGTAAATTCCTCAACACCCCATATCCTCTGCATCATGATAGGCAGCCAAGTGCATAGCTCCAAGAACATAGAATTTCACTGAGAACATCACAGTTATCTCAAGAACATAGAGTCATAAGGTTTCCCCAACACCATAGCATAGCTACTGCCAAACCACCAACATGACGCTCCCATCATAGACCCCCAAAGAGGAAACACAGCAGTCAAACTCTCTCCAATCAGAAAAGATTGTCACCCATAAGCTGTTAACCGAAAATTCTAAGTTTAACGGAATAATTAAAGGGGAAAGGGAGGGAACGACTTACCTTTATTACGAGGAGGCGGCGAAGCCGCTTGAACAATAGCACGAATAGTGGTGGCGGGCCTTGAGTCTCGCCCGAGCAGCAGCAACAGCGGGAGCCTCGCGAAGCAGCGACGGCCTCTGCCGGACTCCAGCAGCGGTGCTGCGAGCACCGGAGAAGAGCGGTGTGTGGGAGAGCCGAGTGACAAGGACGAATGTTGGTGGTGGGCGAGAATTCACCGGAGGGAGCGCAGCGGGTGACACCGGCGGTCGAACGCGCCGGCTGGAGACGGGGACAACGACCACCTGCCGCGGCGCCGTTCGCAGGCAATGGCCTGTCGCGGAGAAAATGGAAAGATAGATCCATAGGCATAAACGGAGGAAGATGCTCCGATCGTGAACTCACTGGAGAAGGCGAAGGGTGAGAGCGAAACGGCGATTCGCCGGGAAGAAAAGAAAAGAGGGAGACAAAGGTGAGAAGAGGAGTATGCACCGCTGCTTTGTTCTTTTAAGGATTTCAATTATGAAGAATGTGATTTGGGGAAGGGAAAGTCACGTATAGGAGGGAGTATAATTTGGGCTTCTCACAAATTAATTAGTTGGGCCAGATTAATTATCTTTGGGCTGGAATAATTGATCCGTGGGCTGAAATAAATTAAAGAGGGAGAAGAGCAGTTGGGCCTGTGGGAAGTAATTTACGAGGGAGCTTGGGATGCAAACTAATTTGGTTTTGAGCCGGAATTCTAATTAAGTTCTTAGGCCATTTGTATTTTACAGACTTTGGCCTTTGTTTGTTAAAAAAAGGAAAAAGAAATGGGGCCTTATAAATCAAATTGGATAATTTATTTAGTTTGGGCTCCATTTAATTGTTTTGGGGCTTTTAAGTAAATCTTTGGGTCGATAATTAATCGTGACGAAATTATTTAATTAAATTTCGGAATAATTTTTGAAGTATGAATAATTTATCCCAAGTCCGAAATAAATATATTTTCGAGGGGAAATGGTTGCGATAATTATTGTGCACTTTTATAAATTTTTAGATTTTTATTCGATATCGTGGAGGGAAATACGATGAGCCAACGGAGGAACTATGGGCGTAAGCGGCCGACAGGCGTCTCACGCGACGCCTTGGGCGGCCGCTGAATAATTGAAAATACGCAAAAATCGAGAAACGAGATAAAAGAATTTAATGAGGGTGCATGCATTCTAATTTAAGTAGTTTTGTCCTTGAGTCTAATTAGTGTATTATTATATTGTGTTTTTTTTTAAAAGGGTGCTTTCGCAAGTAAAGTCGGAACGAAAGATTCAAGTTAAGGAATCTAAACGATCAAGGTGAGCTTTCTTATACTAAAATACAAATCGTATTATATGAAAACTCGAACACATGTTCGTGATTTATAAAGATGTTGTCTTGCCATAAATGTTTTGTGTATGATGCCTATCTGTTTGGCTAAGGCCAAGTGAATTATGAATGATGATATATGTGAATCGATTCGATTTTGAGTCCTGGTAGGGTGGTGTCCCTACTTGGAACCTCTGACCGTGAACGGCAGAGAAGGTGACCGTGGAAGGTGGCCACCTTCCCGGCACATGGAAACCTCTGACATGTTGGGCAGAGAAGGTGACCATGCGAGAACACCATCTCGACGGCACAATGTGATCAGATATGGCTAAGTACAGGAAAAAGGGACTGCAGTCCAATGTGAATATTTTAGTAAGCTCGGGTCTTTTCAATAAAACCTCGAGTGTTACTGTGATGATGGCTTGACAATATTTTCAAATGTATATTTGTATTTTTCGGCAATGTTGTTCACTAAGTACTTTTGTACTCAGCCCTGCATATATTTCTAAATGTGCAGGTTGAGCAGCGAAGTGGTGGAGGAAGTGCTATTGAGACAAGACATTTAATTCAGTCAGATTTTAACTCTCGGAGGTTCATGTCTTCATACATGGAACCGCGTTCATTTGCTTCCGTTGCGCATCTGAAAAGACTCAAGTCTATTTTGTTCAAAACTCTGATATTTTGAAATTTTTACAAACAATTACTCGAGTTTTCATAATCGAGTATCTTCTTCTATGTATCAACACTTAATTAGTCATGTCTCGCAACCAATGTTTGATTTTATTTTCCCTTATTTCTTTCCCCGCTTCTTATGCCCCCACCCCTAGTCACGGTTCCCCGACTATGCTATCCTTAGCTAGTGCGGTCGTGACAAAACAAATCGGCCCCGTTCAAGAAAGCATGTGGAAATCTCAGCCCACAAACCATCTCCATCTCCATCTCCAAGATCCACTTCTCAATTCCCATATGACCAGTCCAGGTCCCTCTCATCTCTCCCCCAATTTTTCTAATTTAACTCTTGAAGATGGTAACCGAGAGGGATAAGGGATAAAAGGCTAGGCATGGTCAATTGCAGAGAACAAAGTTTATGATTCTCTTATTTCTGTATTTCTGTGTGTTTTACATTATATACAATGATCTCTTTTTATAGGAGAGAAATACAAGTATATTTGGAAACATATCAATCTATTCTAGGTATAATCACTAATTGGTATTCTCCTAAAATAGATTTATTTCTTTCCTTGATTCTTTCCTTGAATTGTGTCTTCTAGGGTTTGACACTCCCCCTCAAGTTGAGCCGCGTCATCTCCGATGCTCAACTTGCCAAGAACTTCTTTGAACACTTTAGAATTCACAGCTTTGGTTAAGATGTCTGCCAGCTGATCCTCTGACCTCACAAATGGAAATTCTATGACTCCTTTTTCTAGGTTCTCCTTAATGAAATGTCGATCTATTTCCACATGCTTAGTCCTGTCATGTTGCACTGGATTTTCTGAAATACTGATCGCCGCCTTGTTGTCACAGAATAACTGACTCTTCTGTGTTGGAGGAAATCCTATCTCCGTAAGTAACCTCCGCAACCACATAATCTCCGTTAAACCACTCTTGATTCCTCGGAACTCTGCTTCCGCACTAGATAAGGCAACGACCTTTTGTTTCTTGCTTCTCCAAGTGACCAGGTTTCCCCCTACGAACGTGAAGTATCCTCCCGTAGATATCCTGTCAACTGGATTGCTTGCCCAATCAGCGTCAGTGTATCCATGAACCTCCAGATCTCCTCCTTTTTCTAGGAGTACTCCGTATCCTACAGTCCCCTTCAGATATCTTACAATCTTCAAGGCAGCCTCCATATGGTCTTCTTGCGGTTTGTGCATAAACTGACTGACTATACCAACTGCATAGGTAATATCTGGTCGAGTATATGAGAGATAGATCAACTTTCCCACCAATCGTTGATACTTCTCCCGGTCTGGTAGCTTTGCTCCTTCTTCTATCTTCAATCCATGGTTGGGTACCATAGGAATATCTGAGGGCTTGCAATCTAGTAAACCAGTCTCTGCTAGTAAATCCAGTACGTACTTCTTCTGTCTCAGGAAGATTCCCTTCTTCGATCTCAAGACTTCGATTCCAAGGAAATATTTCAGTGCCCCCAACTCTTTCATCTCAAACTCCTTAGATAGATTCTCCTTCAGATTCTTGATTTCCTCTTCATCGTCTCCTGTGATAATCATGTCGTCCACAAAATGATCAGACATGTCACCTTGCCGTCCTTCTTCTTAATGAACAATGTGTGGTCAGAGTGGCTTTGTTCATACTCATGCTTGAACATTGCCTGGCAGAATCTCCCAAACCATATCCGGGGAGACTGTTTTAGTCCATACAAGGTTTTCCTCAATCTGCACACCTGTCCGTCTCCGAATTCTCCAAGAAAACCTGGAGGGGCTTCCATGTAGACTTCCTTATTTTCTTCCAACTCTCCATGTAAAAAGGCGTTAGTGACATCCAGCTGATGTAAAGGCCAATCTCTAGATGCAGCTATAGACAGCAGTGTTCTAACTGTATTTAGCTTGACTACAGGAGAGAACGTCTCTGCATAATCCACTCCATAGACCTGAGTGTATCCCTTAGCCACCAGTCGTGCTTTATACCTCTCGATTGAACCATCTGCTCGTATTTCGATTGTGAAGACCCATCGACATCCTACTGGCTTCTTTCCCTTTGGTAGAGTACACTTCTCCCATGTTTCATTCTTTATTAAGGCATCTATCTCTTTCTTCATTGCCTCCCTCCAATGTTTGTGTTTCATCGCCTCCTCAAAGGATTGAGGAATCTCATCCTCATAGAGGGCAGCTTCAAAAGCTCTAGCCATTTCTGTGAGATATCCCTGCACAAGATTAGTTATAGAATATTGGGACTTTCGTCCTTTCCAGTCCGGAGAGTATCGCCGAGGAGTAACGCCTCTCGTACTCCTTAGCGGTAACTCATAACCCATGTCTGCTTGTTCCTCAATTTCCTCATTCTCCCTATCACTATTAGTTTCATCCACATGAGTAATATTTCCAGAGTTATGACTATTTACCTCAGGATCCCTGACCGGGGTAGATAGCGAGGTGTCGCCGAACTCCTCGTCCTGCACATTGGAACTTGACGGCCCGGCGTTACCGCTAACTGTCTCAGGTGGACCGACGTTTAGAACAGGTTGACTTGGACTCGTCAAGTTTCCCTCCCCCTGACTGTTGTGATTCTCTTCCTGGTTTGGTGCAGGCTCGGGTATTGTGTAGGTGTAGGTTCGGGTACGGGTGTAGGTGTAGGTTTGGGTATTGGTGTCGGTAGCCAGCCTAGTGAGTCATTTTCCGGAATTTCTGGTCGACTCTCCCCCTGACCGCTAGGTTGGCTATAGAAGTATTCTCCCTCGACAAAGTCGCAGTTCATGGTGGTATACATGGTTATTGTTTTAGGATCATAACATCTGTAGCCCTTTTGATTCCGGCCATACCCTAGGAAAATTTAGACCGCTCGTGTTTGGGAATATGGACAAAGACGGAGCACCCAAATATCCTAGGTTCTAGACGAAGAGATGATGGGATAGTGGCTTGGGCAGATAGGATGTCCAAAGGTGTTTTGAAGTCCAGGATTTTGGTAGGGAGACGGTTTAGAAGGTAGACAGCAGTGGCTACGGCTTCTGGCCAAAAATATTTTGGGATTCGAGATTCGATTAGGAAGGCTCGTGTGACTTCTAGAATATATCGGTTTTTCCTTTCTGCTACCCCATTCTGTTCAGGAGTATGTGGACAGGTGGTTTGGTGGACTAATCCCTTTTCAGTGAAGAAAGACTGCATTTTAGAATTGACAAACTCCCCCCCCCCCCCCATTATCGGATCGAAGGATTTGGATATTGTGTTTGTATTGAGTTTGTACGAAGGTATATAATTGGGTGAACTTGTCAAAAACTTCAGATTTTATTTTTAAGAAATAAACCCAAGTCATGCGAGTATAATCATCAACAAACAACAAAAAATAGCGAAAGCCCGATCCCCCAGTAACAAGTGCAGGACACCACACATCCGAATGAATTAATGAAAATGGAGTTTTCACTCTAGTATTATTTAACTTAAACGAATGTCTATGGCTTTTGGCCAAAAAACATGTTTCACAATTAAAGGTAAAAGAAGAATTCAACTTAGGAAAAAGCAGACGGAAATATCCTATAGATGGGTGCCCTAACCGGCGATGCCAAAGCCAAGCCTGCTTATCGGTCAGTCCGTGAGACAGCAACGCAGTACTCTGATGGGCCACCTCATCCACATAGTACAGTCCGTGTCATTCAGTGTCACGCCCAACTATCGTCCCCGTTTGGGTATCCTGCAGTAAACAGAAACGAGGCTGCATTAGTAACTTGCCGTTCAATTCTTTAGTCGCATGACTAACTGACAATAATTTGTGAGATAGTGACGGAACAAATAAGCAATCCGAGAGTCGAAGGGTTTGGGAGATAGTGATGGTTCCCGCCCCCTGAATAGGTGTCAGATCTCCACTCGCAGTTTGAACATGGGTTTTATTTGACTTGGAAATACTTTCAAAATCAGACATGTCAAAAGACATTATATCAGTTGCACCACAATCAAAAATCCAATTTTTATTCTTTTCTCCTATTTCTGAGGTAGATGACATGGCCAAAGCTTCAAAGGAATTTTGGCATTTTATTGTGGGATGTATCACAAGATTTTCACAAGGTTTAGGGGCTGGAATGTGTTTATGAGGAATTTTGGAGAGTTTAGAAGAGTTATTTTCGAAGTTGGGTACGGGGTGCAATATGTGAGGAGTTTTGGGGCTGGAAACAATAAGTCTATGGGGATGGGGTAAAAAATGTGATTTGACAGAACTTGGAGGGTTCAAATGAGAGAACCCCCCTTTACCTTCACTCCAAACCCTAGACGGGTCCGCCGCGTTTGCTTCTCCTCCAATCTGCACTCTCGCCGCCGTGACAGTGGCCATGGCTTTCTCTTCCCCGCGTCCGCCATAATTTTCGGTAGTGGTTGGAGTACCGAAGCCACCCGCCGCGTGCTCGGCGTAGGCGGCTTGGCCTCTGACCGCCGCTGCTGCTGATGCCGATGCCTCGGTCCGCCGCAATTCGCCGCCCTCTGGAGCTTGGATTTCTTCATTTCATCCCACCATTCGGGATACCCATGAATGAGGAAGCATGTATCTTTTGTATGCCTCTTTCCTCCGCAATGGCTACAAAACAATTTGCTTTTATCTTTGTCGCCTTTGCGGTGATTGGCTGGATACCGGGACGGCGCCGGTGGTGGCGGTGGAGGCTGACTGGTCCTGTTGCGGTCGAATACGATCAGTCCCGCTCCAATTCCGGAGCCTGGTTGATCGGTAGGTTTCAATATTCGCGCATTGTCGGCATTGCGCCTCACCATCGCGTATGCCTCTCGAGGAGTCGGTAATGGCTCTTTGTTGATGATCTCCTCCTTGACTGATTCATACCGTTCATCGAGTGCGGTAAGAAACGGATACACCCTCATCCTTTGGGTCCGTTGATTGTCTTTCTCGATTGATGGAGGATGGTCAATCGTGCTTGGATCTCGGGCGTCTATGGATATCCACATATCCTGTAATTTTTGCCACAATGCTTCCAAGGTCATTCCTCCTTGTTTGATCGTCATACATTGTCTGTGTAGGTCGTACACCTGAAATGGATCTCTCCCCCTGCCATACGTGATTGTCAGGCCCTCCCAAAGGTCCTTGGCGGTCGCGTATTGAGAAACTTCGTTTACAAGGTCGGATTCGATGTTGTTGATAATCCAATTGAAGGTGATGTGATCTCTCTGCTGCCACCTCGGGTAATTTGGGTCGGTTATCGGCGGTTCGGGGTCTGAAACTCCTATTATGTGAGAGGTCAGCCCTTTACCGCCAATAGCCCTCTTCATCAGGTTGGCCCATAGGGGATAGTTGTTCCCGTTGAGCTTTGTTTTGATGGTTACTTCCCCCAGCGATTTTGGCTGGGTTGAGGGGTTTTTCGAGCTCTGCCCTGATGAAAATTCCTTAAATTTTAGAAATCTGGTGGAAAATTGGTTTGGTTTGAAGTGTTTGTGTTATGTGGATCTGTGTTTGAACTCTCGGTGGTTTCTGACATTTTGTTTGCTCACAGGGTTAAGGACCGGTCGGGAAAGGTAGCCTTGGGACGGTGATGAACTCTCTCTGAGTCCCCACCTTAATAACCTGCTCTGATACCATCTTGAAGATGGTAACCGAGAGGGATAAGGGATAAAAGGCTAGGCATGGTGAATTGCAAAGAACAAAGTTTATGATTCTCTTATTTCTGTATTTCTGTGTGTTTTACATTGTATACAATGATATCTTTTTATAGGAGAGAAATACAAGTATATTTGGAAACATATCAATCTATTCTAGGTATAATCACTAATTGATATTCTTCTAAAATAGATTTATTTCTTTCCTTGAACCGTATCTTCTAGGGTTTGACATTAACCACCCCACCACGTGTGTTTCAAATCTCCATCTCTTCTCATCCAACTTTTGTTACTATGCACATTAATATACTATTTGACATGTTGCGCAGATGCATCGAGTGGTTAATGAGAGGTGGCAACAGCCACCCGTCAAAGCAACAATGGGAGTATAATAAGAATGACAACAACAACAACGCGTCTGTTTATCACCCTAAATTTTCCGATGAGGGCGCAGACGACGAGGATGTTGATCGACGCAATCAGCAGCAATAAGGAGGAGGCGGAGAAGAAGCAGTGGCCGCCGTCGCTGAGCCTGTCAATGTGCGATGAAAAGGGGGATTTAGGGATTGGGATGATGGTGTGAAGAATCAGTGGGTCAATCCGGTTTCGTGGATGAATTCCGGTGGGTCGCTGAGAGAGGCGCTGTGCCTCGGAAACGCTAGTACGATTAGGGGCGGCGGTGGAAGTTCCAATTTGACATCTCCTCGTAGTTATGGGTATAGCAACAGCAATACTAATAGCAGCAGCGAAGACATGCACTCAATTTTATTGGCTGAACAAGTCGCAATCTCTCTCTTAGTCTCTTTCTCTTGCTGTGGTTCAAGTAAGGTCAAGGACGAAGTTGAGGCAAGAACGTAAATGGCCTCTGATTTTCCTTTTTGCTTCTGTCTTCATTAAAGCTCATTTACTTTTCATAACTCCATCGTTTAATTCTTCTTTTCTCTACCTCTACTGTAAACTCTTATTTCTCACCTAATCTTTATAATTGTGTTTTATTCTACCTTGCCAACTTATTAAACACTAAATTCTAAATAAGGTTCGGATAGGGAGATACGGTTGTAGTGACATGTTAAATTGATTATTTCTATATTCATTTGCTTCCAAATTGGTAGACATGTTAAGTTACGATGAGACAAAGGAAAATAATAGTACTACATTGTGTGAGATTGGTATCGTGTCATGTTAAGTGGAAGGTCAGATGAAAAGGATAAATATATCCCGACTCGGAAATAATAATAATTGGGAAATAATGTTTTGTTGGTTTGGATTTATGGTTAAGCGAGTTTCTACTCAACATTTGCATATTATTAGTCCTATTCATTATCAATTCATCTCTTTATTGGGTTTGGATTATGGTTAAGCGAATTTTATTGGTTTGGATGATTCATGCCAATTCAATTAGAACCTTTTCTCTTTACATAGATTCAGTCATTCAGAAGCTATCTATTGAAAAACTTGATCTTTCGAATATATTAATTTCATACTTTATCTTTTGCTTATAATATTAAATCTATAACTGGATTTAATTTACTGCGCCAAATTAATTACTAGTAACGACAAAGGCATGTGTGCACCTTTTTTTCAAAAAAATATATATTAAAATCACATGTCAGATTTAAAATAACATTTAAAAAGCTTATCTTCTTCTTTAAGTTATACAGGCCTTCTTGCCGAACCAAATTAAACAAAGAATGAATTCTATTTCATTTGTATAAAACCCCATTATATTGAAGATATCATAAGCCCATGAAAATAAAATTTGGTGGAGCCCATTAACAATATACAGTAATACCACTTATTGTCACGATTTACTCAAGGACCTTATTTTGTGTACACTTCTTTTCGAAATTATTTCTATTTTATTCCAAGAAAATTAAGTCGTATCGTATTGAAATGGGGGCTCAGTAATATGTTATATACATGTAAATCTTTGTGTTTATAATTAGCTTTCTTTATAATATGCTATGCACATCTATGATCTATAGAATAAATAAGTTATAAAGCCCGTACCTGAATTTAGACAAAGTTCAATCTATTTCTTTATAATATGCAAGCCGATTTTTACACTTCACTCCCGAAACAATTTTCCATAAAATTTCGTGCCTAATTAGAAATGATGTACTTAAAGTGGCCACGACGAATATATGTATAGATTTATTTCAATGTCTTTATGTAGTTTATATTGTGTGTGTTGCTAGTATATGTTTTGAGTCGAGATAGACTCAAAATGCAGTGAATATGAATTATGAAATCTCCAATTTGAGACTCTAGCTCCCCAAGTAAAATAATGTTGGTAACGGATAGCTTTCGGACTTTCCCATGTATGAGACTTTGTCTGCCTTTCAGCTGCTGAAATTTAGTCTTTCAATTTATCATAACCGACATAGCTTTACAAATGCATTGAAGGCATGCCTTTCCATTGAGAGAATATTGCCGCAAAAAGAAATTTGACTATTCAAAAGGAGAATTCACAACTCAGAGGACCACCCTCATATCTTGAAGACTAACTAAATAAGATGAGGATCAAACTGGGGGAGGATCCCCTGCTATGTTTTTTAACACAGTAGGGGCTGCTGTGGTTTAAACGGCACGCAATTACTAATGAAACGCAGCATAGGGGGATGAGAGAGAAATGATGGGACCGAAGAATATAAAACACGTACTCCTTCCAATTCTTTTGTTCACTTACTCATTTCTTTATTTCATTAAAAATGCAGTCGGCCAATTTAACTTTATTTCATTGAGTAGCTATTAAAATTTTATTGAAGATTTTTTTAGTATTTTGTTTTGCAATCGCGATATACCAATGCCACTTTTATAGACATATTAAAAAATATTAAGTGCTGCTCCTTTCATCCCATGTTACTCGCACTTTTTATTTTAGGCCGTAAATTTGGAATTGATTTTTTAATATAATTAAATTAGAATTTTAAGTGTAATGAGACATAACTTAATAAAGAAGTTCTTAACTTAATCTAGCATATTAATTAAATACATTAATTCCAACCTAAACTATAAATAATGTAAGTAGTTTGAGACGGAGGTAGTAGGGTAGTACAGAACCCTAAACCCTAATTCTAACCTAAACTATAAATAATACACCCTTTCAATAACATTTTTGTAATTATTAATTAATTTTCTAGGCCATACTCATTTTTCACAAGCTATGAAAAACAGCGTGCAATTTTTTTATTTTGCAATATTTCTTTTATTCAAATATATATACTATTAAATTCCATTAACTTTATCAATTAAAACACTTACAGTATAAATTTTGATCATGATATAATAAATTAGAAAGTCCCACTTTATTGGTATAAATCAAAAAAGTTAATTTTAAGGAACGAACTTATAGGGAAGTGGAGAGTATTTTATATTTTTAATGGATGGGGAGGATTACATTTAAACGTTTTATTCTTTACTTATTCAAAGCTCATTATTTATTTTAGAAGATATACAAATAATTTATTATGAGGTGTTTGGTGTATAAGATTGTATTTCGGAACAAAATACGTAATGTGTTTAGATCATGAGATTTAATCTCACAACTTAATCCTAATGAATAATAATAAAATAATTAATCATAACTAATCTCTTCAACTAAAATATTCTCATAAATTAATCTTAAATTATATCTTAGGCCATGTTTGGTTGTCAGGATTATATCCGGGAAAGTAATCTGATTCCTTAAATTTTAAAATCCTGTGTTTGTTTCGGTTTTTAATCAAACTAGGAAAGTAATCAGAATCCCAAGACAAGGATAGTTAGTACAACTTTCCAGGATTTTGAATCCTAACTTTTCTTAGGTATTCATTTTCTCAGTTTTAGGATTCTTACATATTTAATGCAATATAATATAAGTATAGTTTTATTATTATTATTATTATTATTATTATTATTATTATTATTATTATTATTATTATTATTATTATTATTATTATTATTATTATTATTATTATTATTATTTTTATTATTATTATTATTATTATTATTATTATTATTATTATTATTAAAAATAATCTAAAATTATAAACCATACTTCATTACGGTATAATAAATAACTATAACTAAAACTATCATAATTATAACTATATTATTATAATATTTATATATTATATATATTTTTTATTATCATAATAATAATTAATAATTTATAAATTAATAATTATCAATAAAGTCATTGTAATATCCCAATCTTAGAAGAATTAGAAATTAGAGATTAGGATTTATAGTTTAGTTAGTGTTTTTTTTTATGTATATGTTTTTGTTAGGAATAGAATTGTTAAATATAGGAATTAGAAATTAAGAAAAAGAATGAGATAAAGAAAAAGAAGAAAGAAAAAGAATAGAGGAATCTTGATGTGTAAGTAGGGAATTTACGTGGCTTGTGGAGAAAAATTAGGAGGAAAATTTAGAAAAAAAAAAGAAATAGAAACTTAATATTCATCCTCATCTTTCTCCTCTCTCTTTTTCGTTCCCTCTCTCTACGCTACTCTCTCCCTCTCTGTAAATTTTCATCAGCCTATGCTTCCTCCGTTCAACCACCAAGCTTCCACCGTGACAGCTCCGATCACTCCATCGTGTAACATGTAACACCCCTTACTCGGTTAGTTTTAACCAAATAAGTGACGTTACCTTTCGGTACGATCGATAAACAAAACCTGCCTATTTTTTTTAACCATTTTGCAACACTCAACATACAATACTATCATAAAAGAAACTAAACCTGATAACACAACTATTTACTACTATACATAACAAAATAACATTAACCTGTTTATATAGACATATATACAACTCCACTAGCAAAAAGAAGGTTATAACCTTACATTTGTAACCAACTATTTACAACCAAAAGATAATCTAAGCATGCCACGTATAAACTACGACTGTACCAGCAAAAAGAAGGGTCTTATGATCTGTGTAGATATAACATCTTTCACCGTATAAGTAGTGTCTCCAAATCTTCAAGGCAAATACAACGGCTGCCAGCTCTAGATCATGTGTAGGATAATTTCTCTCATGTGTTTTCAACTGCCTGGAAGCATAAGCAACTACCTTGCCTTCTTGCATCAATACACAGCCTAAACCATTATGTGATGCATCACTAAATACAGTGTACTCCTTTCCCGATTCTGGTTGAATTAGCACTAGTGCTTCTGTCAAAATCATCTTTAGTTTTTCAAAACTTACCTGGCATTCATCACTCCAGTTAAATGACACCTTCTTCTGAAGTAGAGTAGTTATTGGCTTTGCTATAACATAAAAATCCCTTCACAAACCTGCGATAATAACCCGCTAAGCCCAGAAAACTGCGAACTTCTGAAACATTTTTAGGAGGTTTCCACTGTACCACTGCTTCAATCTTCTTCGGATCCACTCGAATTCCCTCTGCTGATATAACATGACCCAGAAAAGCTACTTTCGTCAGCCAGAACTCACACTTACTGAGCTTTGCGTACAACTGCTTATCTCTCAAGATCTGTAAGACAATCTTCAGATGTTGTTCATGCTCATCACTGGTTTTAGAATATACAAGTATGTCATCAATAAACACTATTACAAACTGATCAAGGTATGGTTGAAAAACTCGATTCATCAAATCCATAAAAGCAGTTGGGGCATTCGTCAACCCAAAAGGCATAACTTTGAATTCATAATGGCCATAACGAGTTCTGAAAGCCATTTTAAACACATCATCATCTTTCACCTTCAACTGGTAATAGCCTGATCGCAGATCAATCTTCGAAAATATGCTTGCTCCCTTCAGTTGATCAAATAAATCATCAATTCTAGGCAAAGGATATTTGTTTTTAACAGTTACCTTGTTCAACTGTCGATAATCAATACATAGTCTCAATGATCCATCTTTCTTTTTCACAAACAACACTGGCGCTCCCCAAGGTGATACACTCGGCCGTATAAACCCTCGATCAAGTAATTCTTGAAGCTGAGCTTTCAACTCTTTCAATTCTGTCGGAGCCATTCTATAAGGAGCCATTGATATCGGTGTGGTGCCTGGTATAACCTCAATAGCAAATTCAACCTCGTGTTCTGGTGGCAAACCTGGTAACTCTTCAGGAAACACATCAGGATATTCTGACACTATAGGTATATCAGTTAACTTTGGATCCTCTGCTCGTGTATCTAGAATATAGGCTAAATATGCCTCGCAACCCTTTCTCACCAGTTTACGAGCCGTAGTAGCAGAAATCACATTATCAAGGTAATCTGATCTCTCACCAACCACTATCACCTCATGACCATCTAATGTATACAATATTATTCTTTTCTTACCACAATCAACTAAAGCACGGTGAACATACAACCAATCCATTCCCAAAATAATGTCAAATTCGTGAAATGGTAACTCCATCAAGTTAGCTAGAAAGAGGCATCCTTGAACTTTTAGAGGACAATTTCTAAAAATTCGATTCACTACTACACTCATACCCAGGGGATTTGACACTAAGATATCATATTTAGTCTTTTCTAAGGGCAAACTATGTTCTTCTATGAGTTTATCACAAATATATGAATGAGTAGAACCGGGATCAATCAAAGCAATAACAGACATATCAAATAATGTAAAAGTACCAAGTATAACATCAGGAGCATCAGAATCCTCGCGAGTCCGCATAGCATAAGCACATGAAGGAGCTCTCGGTGCTGGCCTCTGTATGGGCTCGGATGCTGCCCTCTGTCCTCGTGCTGCTCCAAAACCCCTTCCGATTCCACGACCTTGTTGCACCCCTGGCGCCGATCTAGTCTCAGAAGATACTTGTCCCCTCGAACACTCTCTGTAGTAATGATCCTTAGATCCACATAAGAAGCACGTCCCTAGCAGTTTTCGGCATTCACCATGGTGAGGTCTTCCACAATGTTGGCACATCGGTACTCTGTCTGATCCTCCAGTACTAGCCATTGAAGTTGACTGTTGCCTTGGCCTAAACTCTGACATTTGACTTGGTCTTTGGCCTTGGAATCGACTAGGCGCTGAACTCCTGTTACCTCTAAAGTCTCTGAATCTTTTTCCCGAGAATCGAGAAGGCGAGTGAGATGATTCTGCTGGTCGTTTCTCTTGATTCATAGAGCCCTCTTCAACTTTCTCAGTAACTTTAAGTTGTTCAAGAGTCCTGGTAGCGTGTGGTAACTTTGTCAAATCTGATGTCTCCAATCCAACTAGTCCAGCCTGGATAATACTCCTCAAACCCCTCCTGAACTTCCGACACATATCCACATCTGAATAATATACCTCTGGTGCATACCGCGAAAGACGTCAGAACTCAATCTCGTACTGTTGAACAGTCCTTCTACCTTGAACTAACTGTAGAAATTCTTGTCTTCGGTCTTCTATGTACTGTTCCCCAACATAGCTTTCACGAAATTTACTCAGAAAGAAATCCCACGTCAACATCTCTGGAAGAGTAGCGCGAGCCACACTGGCCCACCACCTGTGAGCCTCTTCTTTCAAAAGTACAGTTGCACCCTGTAACTTTTCATCTGATGTACAAGTCATGCAGCCGAATATTCGCTCTAACTGTTCCAACCAGTACTCAGCCTTGGTTGGATTATCATCTAGTTTACCTCTGAATTCTTCAGCATGATATTCATTCATCTGTTTAAGGATGGAAGATTGACTTGGTGGCACATTTCTAGCAATCTGTTGCATTGCAGTTGCCATGGTGCGTAATATATCATCTTGCCCCGCCATAGGAGCAGCAACATCGGCAAAAGGAACCCCTTCAGACTCAGAATCAGAAGAAATATAAAAAGGACTAGAGGCTTCTTCACCTGACATCTCGATCCTGCTTAAAATGGCAGCGGTGTCAAGTCACAAACATTTCAAACCTATGTGGCATGCTTCTATACATACTAAAGACTCAACTAAAGCCCGAGAATCCCCTAAATCTGGGCTCTGATACCAAACAACCTCTTCAATCATGTTTCTAAGTATAGTAGTGATGTTAATTTGATGTGTTTCTTTTTGGTTGGTTGAAAGTTAGGGTTCATAGAATTGGGGATTTTGTTGTTTTAATGCTTTGGTGTAATTTGGCTATTGAATTATGCAATTGGAATTATGATATGATAGTTAAGCATGAAAGTGATAAAAAAAATCTGATTTGTTTTGGGATTTCTTTTGTTGGAGAAATAGCTTGTTTGAAGGCTGTTCTGGTGTTGCTGTACTGATCAGTTTCGTCCCCTTTAACATGCTAGAATTTATGTTCTAAAAATTTTAATGCATACTATCAGGTCTCGGGAAGATGTATGCAAAATTTCAGATCATTTCGTCAACGTTTGCTATTTTTAAAAATTCATGCTAAACAGTCACCAGAATCTGCCACAAACTGGCAGGCTGTAGTAAAATGTTCATAACTCCCTAATCCCTTGGAATTTTGAGGAAAACCTTTTTTGTAATTAAAATAGACTCTTAGAGGTTTATTTTGGTGTAGGGCTCGACCCCTAGTTATCTCCGAGCTAAGTCAGTTTATTATATGAAGTTGATGTAATGCAGTCAATATTTTTTTAAAGCTTTAAAAGTTGGGAATAAAGGTTTTTATGCTAAAAGGGAGATAGATAGATGTGATATTTGTGCTTTAAGTGTTTATTTATAATTTGTATATGTGATTGTTTGAAAAATTAGGTGAACCGAGTGCAAGCACAAGCGATAAGGGAAAAGGGCACCTCCAGGGGTGACTAAGCAAGTAATAGCGGTTTTTTTTGACGTGTACATGTAGTGTACGCGTGTTCTAGAATTTAACTCCTTTAACTTCGATAAATATTACTATTTGTTTGTGTGATTCGTATGCTTATGCCATAGAACTTTAAAAAAATGATTGTGTTGAATAATGTGAAAGTTGATATGAAATAGTTGCGTTGTGCCCCATTGCTTGAGTGAACCACAGGGTATAGTTGGCATGCCATAGGACAACAGTACTGCACACATGTTGATCACTCGTCTTCTGGATAACCGAAGCGATGGTCTATATGATATATCGATTGTTGAAATGTACCCTATATGGGTAATATATGACAGTTGCCTTGCATAGGCCATATGGAAGATTACAGTGTCCGATACGGACTAACATGATAGACGCCCTCATAGGGCTACAGATAGTGTCCGTGTACCCGTGTCCATCACTAAGTATAACTTGGGGGCTGAATGTGACTTTCTATTTTTTTGAAATAATATGGTTGTGCTTTGAATTCTTTAAACAGTTATGTTTTCCTCAGGTATTATGTTATATATTGTTTCTGATTGATACGTGATAGATGGCTATTATTGAAAGTATTACATGATTAAATTGAATATGTGTTGTACGACATTCCAGGTAATATAGTGATATGGTTTGAAGTTGTAGAGGTTTTATTCTGGAATGCGATTACACTACGAGCTTTTCGAAGCTCACCCCCCTTTCTTCTCCCTCTCGTAGAGTATAGAAGCGAGTGCACTCGCTAGTTGGCAGCAGCAAGTGTCAAGTCACCACCTCCCTTTTTGCTGGTACAGTCGTAGTTTACACGTGGCATGTTTAGATTATCTTTTGGTTGTAAATAGTTGGTTACAAATGTAAGGTTATAACCTTCTTTTTGCTAGTGGAGTTGTATATATGTCTATATAAACAGGTTAATGTTATTTTGTTATGTATAGTAGTAAATAGTTGTGTTATCAGGTTTAGTTTCTTTTATGATAGTATTGTATGTTGAGTGTTGCAAAATGGTTAAAAAAAATAGGCAGGTTTTGTTTATCGATCGTACCGAAAGGTAACGTCACTTATTTGGTTAAAACTAACAGAGTAAGGGGTATTACAGTCATAGTGAAATTTTAAATTATAAAATTTATTCAACTATAATATCAGTAAATATTATAATTATAATAATTATATTTATTATTATAATCATTTATGATTATAATACTCCATGTAACTATAATTATAATTATGGAGTACTATTATATATTACGATGGATAATCCACATTTAAACTAATAATAAATATAACAATATAATTATTATTATTTGTAATAAATAATTTATTAAAAAATTATTATTCTTTTTTATAAATAAAAATAATAATGCTTAGGGTTATAATTTTAGTTTGGTGTTTAAATTAAATATAAAATTTAAATCTTGATATTTTCCACACACAGGAAAGTAAAGTTATTAGGAATCACATTCCCGGGATTCATTTTCCCAAGAATCATTTTCCTTGTCAACTTTACTTTTACATCAACCAAACATGGTCTTAATACTATTTTTTAATAATTCTGTGAAAGTGGCATTGGTCGTAAAACAAAATACTAAAAAAATTCAATAAAATTTTAATAGCTACTCAATGAAATAAAGTTAAATTGGCCTGACTGCATTTTTAATGAAACTAGTATCACGCTCGTGCGATGCACTAATCGATTTAATTTCATCACAGTAACATCATATTTTGAACTAATTACTTAAAACCAGATACAACAACTATATGTTCCACATGGTTAAAAATCACAGATGTGTAAAACAATATAAATGACCAAGTGCTTCAAAAATCACAGATGTGCAAAACAATATAAATGACCATTTTATTCTCTACCATAAAGTAATAATCATAATTTTATATTGTATTAATAGATAACATAAATGCTTCAATACCATACACATCAATAAAATAGAGATAATCATCAATGCTAAATAGTCAATAAAATATAGAGATAAAATAGTTAATTATATGAGATATAAAAAAGTTTACTACATAATAACAATTTATTAGTTCATAAGGTTTGGAAAACTTATTTGCACCAACCTCCTAGATACAAATTAAAATTTCAAAATATTCACACAATCTCTCTCTCTAAAAAAAAGACATTGTTTATAATAATTGTGCAAAAAAATTATTTCCGAAGAGACATAAAAATAGTTACAAATTAAATAAATAAATAAATAAAACATTAACCAAACATAAACACATTATCAAATCTTCTTCTTCACTCATATGTTAATTTCTTCTGCAATATACTTCTGCCGCAGCTTACGTATCCATCCCATTTCCTCCTTGTTCTCAATCAATTGGAGATTCGACATCTAATTTCATTATCTCGAAATATATAGTACTCTCTCCGTCCCGCTTAAGATGACATGTTTTCCTTTTTAGTTTGTCTCAACTAAAATGACACATTTCTTTTTTTGGAAACCTTCTCTCTCCAACTATTACACCAAACAACCATTTTTCACTCCTACTAAAATATTCATCTTTCTTTCTCTCTCTATTTTAATACTTTCACCCACATTTCCTCTCTCTAATTAAGCACTTTAACCAATAACTCCTAAAATCTCGTGCCGGCCAAGGAATGTGTCATCTTAGCCGGGACGGATGGAGTATTATTTTAAGTTTTAGATTAATAATTAAAATAAAGAAAGTATTGGCAACTCAATATCAATTATCGAAACAAACGGAGTACAAATCTCAAACTTACATGAAATGATTTAGAATTTATGCTTAAACAATTACCTCTAACACCACAATCCACGTAGTGTATATAATTCTTGCAATTACACAAATAATGATAATCAATCAAATCTATCCGATCAAAAGATGAACCCAAAGAATAAAGTTTATCAGAAATTCAGTGACATGTAATAGAAAATAGAAAATAGAAAATAGAAAATAAAGAGTCAGTGAATCTATAACGTCATAGTTTTATAGTCCAGAAAAAGAATTAGGATCTTAAGTTAAACGAAATAAATATCAAATAAGACGTTATATATAAAATAGCTAATCATAAAATATTATTTTTTGCCGATTACCTTCTCCACCAAGCTTCCTTGAACTCGACGATAAACTACAGCCGAGCAATTAGGGCCATCTATACACCCAAAGACCATCATAATGATGTCACAATTTACATTTTACATACAAAATTCACCCTCCAACATATAAAAAAATATGAAATGTACCGGTTGTTTAAAAATTCTTTATCACACAATTATAATACCCAACTATTGCAATGAAGATAACTTTAATTGTCATTCTCTTTTCCCAAACTTGTAGTAAGAATATTGCAGAACACAATTTGGTATTGCACATATGGACCATATATTTATAGCCATGAATTCAAATAGCATAGGTTAATTATCTTCACGTAACGGTGCTAAATTTTATATAATTCAATGCTAGTTAGTTTCTACAATTAAATGCTAGTTATTTGTATGTAATTTAATAATTTTAATTAGTGGAGAACCGTTACAATAATCATTGAAAATTTGAATGAAAATTAGTATTATTTTATTTTACGGTGATTCCAATTACATTGATATCAAATTGATAAGAAACATCCATAACAATAAATATATAAAATTCCACCAAATCTTTTAAATATTCAATATTTAACTCAAAACTCTACTTTTATATAGTTATATAGATTATAGATAACTCTCAAATTTACACGTTCATTAATCAATTAATAATTTTTATTTCCAATGATTGCACTTCAGATGAAATGACAGTATATGATTTTAAATATTATTTCCAATGAATCATTATTCAAGTTCCAAAACTTTTAGTTAAGCTCTGAAATGCAATATTATTCACTAACGTTAGAACTTTGGACATTTTTGAAAAGGAACGCCCAAATTATTCCTTTGGTGTGGTGATAATGTAATGTAAATATACATAAAAGTAATAACTATACGTTTTTACATGTAATTGTCAATGGAAGGAATTAGTTATTTCATAATTATTTAAATTGATCTCGTAACTTATAAATATTCCAAAGTACTTATAAATATTCCAAAGTAAAAGACAAAGCTTATAAATATTTCAGAGTAAAGCTAAAACTCACCTTTTATATATGTATAGATAAAGAAATGGGCAAGTCAACAAAAGAATAAGAAGGAATACGTTTTATATTCTTCGGTCCCACCATTTGTCTCTCATCTCCCTATGATGCGTTTCATTTGTAATTGCATGTCGTTTAAACCACAGTGGCCCCTGCTGTGTTTATTAGAGCATCCATTACGCTTTCCGTCACCGTCCCGCGTTCCGTCACGGAGGGACGGAACCGCGGCGGGACGCGTTGCAGCAGGTCGATCCGTCCCCAGCCCGTCCCCGTAACGTCCCGAGACCCATCAAGCAGCGACGCGGGACGCGACGTCTTGCCACGCTCCGAGGCGACGTGGTGAGCTCTCAGGCCATGCGTGACGCCCACTCACTGGCCCGCGAGTGGGTTTCGTCACGCTAACGCAATAATTCATTTTTTTTAATTCGAATTTAAATATAATTTTTTAAAAATGGTAATGTTACCGTTTTTTTAGCCATTTTGCAATTTGTTTTTAATTTTTTTAAATTTCTTTACTCTATAAATACTCCTATTTCATACTCATTTCACACACAAACATACATCTATTCTCTCAAATCCTCTCTATATCCACTCCAATTTCCATCTCAAATCAACTCAAACTAATGGATCCTTTTGAGCAAATGCGTCAAATAATGGAACAATCACTTGAAGAAGATCGACGCCGGGAGGCGGAGGAAGCCGCGCTGCCCCAATGACGTTCCCGGACGTACATCCATCGTAACCGGGAGGAAGCCGCCGCAAGGTTAGTACGCGACTACTTCTGCGATAACCCGGTTTGGGGAGATACCTACTTCCGTCGCCGTTTCCGCATTGGGAAACCGCTATTTCTCCACATCGCGAATACTTTGGCGGCCCGGGAAGAGTTCTTCCGAGAAGGGTTCGACGCGGTCGGCCGTCCCAGCCACACGATGCTGCATAAATGTACTGCAGCCATCCGTCAGCTTGTGACTGGACAAACGACCGACATGTTCGACGAATACCTCCACATAGGAGACACCACTGGGCGCACGTGCTTGATCAAATTTTGCAAAGGCGTCCGGGCAGCCTTCACCGACGAATTTCTCCGGAGGCCAAGCACGACCGATTGTCAGTTCCTCCTCGACCTGCACGAACAAGTGCACGGATTCCCCGGGATGCTTGGCAGTGTCGATTGCATGCACCGGCAATGGAAGAAATGCCCGGTGGCGTGGAGAGGGTCCTACACGAGCGGCCACAAAAGGCACCCACCCAACCGTTGTACTCGAGGCCGTTGCCGACTACCGGCTTTGGATCTGGCATGCGTACTTCGGGGTCCCCGTGTCGAACAACGACGTAAACGTGCTCCACCAGTCCGACCTCTTTACCGAAGTTTTGGACGGTAAAGAGCCGGCCATCAACTTCGTCGCCAACAACCGGCTTTATAAAATGGGGTACTATCTCGCCGATGACATCTACCCGAAGTGGCCGACCTTCGTGAAGACGTGCAGCAGGCCTGCGAACCCAAAGCAGGCTCTTTTTGCGCAGAAGCAGGAGGCTGCTATCAAGGATGTGGAGAGGGCGTTAGCGCGCTTCAACATCATCAAAGCTCTGGCTCATTTGTGGTTCATGGAGAGCATGGTCGACATCATATATACGTGCATAATCTTGCACAACATGATTGTCCAAGACGAAGGACCCGAGGCGGGAAATTGGTTCGATCCCGAATCCCCCGGAAGCTCAACCGCAAGTAGTCCGCCTCGAAGTGGAGCGCATTCGTCTATACAAGACCGGTTATCTATTCGTGCATGGACACGCGACTCTAGCGCCCACACTCAACTCCAAGAGGATCTAATTGAGCACATTTGGGCAAACTTTAGCGGAGGAAATTATTAAATTATGTATTTTTATTTTTTAGGAAATTATTAAAATGTTTTTTTTACGAATTTTATGTTGTAAGTTTATTTTATTTAATGAAGTGTGTTTTTATTAATTGAATTTGGTTGGACATAAAAAAATGAAATTGAATGAATAGTAATTTAAGGGACGGATAGGGGACGGAGGTTGCAGGTTCCGTCCCTTAGTTAAAGGATGGAGTAAAAAAGGACAGTGGAGCCCTCAAATAGTAGTTTAAGAGACGGTTTAAGGATGATATAGTGACAACACAGTGGATGATCTTAGCATAGCATGGATCCTTCCCCATCAAACTTCCACTCGCCACATGGCTTGAAGATGTCACCACAACGTAAGTTCGTGAAAGAGTTTGAGGAAAAAGGACTATGTATAGTTTTTTAACCGACATTCAAATGGACAACTAAATACTGGAAATCTAATTCAGTAGTTGGATGAGTACAATGACTGGGTGAATGGTAAGCTGAAAATGAGATGGTTAGTGGCGGCAAAATAAAGTGCAGCATCACAGCTAATTTAGCATAAACAAAATAAAAAAAAGGAAAAGATAATCCAAACTAGAGTTGGTCATTCTTTCTTCAATTTTGGTGCCATTAACTTCTCGTCCTTTCTTTCATCAAATTTTAGGAAACATGAAATTGAGGCTGACATTGTTCACCTGTACTACTAACCATAATTTCTGCACGCAAATATCAATAGGCGTCCATATAAACGCAGCATCTTCATCTCAACCACCGCCGGAGATCGGTTGTCGAGCACGGAGATATCTCGCCGCCGATACTCTCTGTGTAGTATGAATAATTGGACTGTTCCTCCATCCCTACGTACCCGGCCTGAACGCTCTTGAAGCTCGGACTTCTCTGATTCTGCCCGACCTTATTGCATCCGAATCCGAAATTCACGCAATACGGTTCCGATACGGGGTACGAGAGGCGTTTCCTGGCCGCCGATCCGCCGCGCTCTCTCTCCGGCGTCGACGGACGCTGCCGCGGCGCGCTCTGCGATCGGATCCTCGCCTTCGCAGATTCAGTCGCCGCCATGTAATTAGGTTTCTGAGCGCCGGCGACGGTGTTGACGCGGTACACGGAGCGCAGTGACGGCGTATTCGCAGTGGAGTAGCTGGGCGGGCGGATTTGCGGCGATCTTGTTCTGGATGCGAGAGACGGCGTTGACGGAGCCAGCAATCTGTGGTGGGGAGAAGCGGTGGAGTTCCTATGAATGGGGCTCTGGCAGAGCGATCGGCGGGTGTTGGTAGTTTTGAGGGAGTCGATCTGGACGGTTTTGATGGAGTCTCGGCGGTAGTCGGTGGAGGATCTGCTGGTGGTCTCCCACTGCTTGGTGGCCATCCACTTATCCAGCCAGTTTGTTCTGTTGTCTAGCTCGCTTTCGTCTCCGTTGTAGGCGCTCCTGTCACTATCCACTGGGTTGTTCTGGAATAAAAATCAATCAATTTTCCGTTGCATTGATTCCAAATTAAAACAGGACAAATTGATTTCTGACCTGCTGAGCGAAAGCAAAAGCCAAAAACTTTTCATTCACCAATGCCGCTTCGTTCCTGGCTTTTAGTATAGCTTCAAGCTCTTCCAGCGTGCGCGGGCACTCCAGCGCCGGCCTCCATTCGTCAGTCACGCAGCTTCCCTCTGTCGACTACGCTTTCCGAACAATTTATCACATGAGAGATTTATTGATATTTTTTTATGTAGGTACCATGAGAGTTGGAGTGGAGTTTTACTCTAGAGTTTCTATGTCTGAGGTACTTGGAAGAGTCCCGGAAATTGGTTGTCTCTGCAAACATGGAGTGTCTCCCGGCATCATGGGAGAGTCGGGCGCGATGATCGCGCAGCCGCGCCTGCACCCGCAGCAGCGACTGCATGCATTTCATGGTCATGTTAGCTTGCTTCCTTACGTTCTGCCCTCGGATTAGAGCCTGGAGCTTCACTATTCCCTTGAGCGCCACCAATGCTCTCCTCGCCTGCAACCACTTAAACCTAAGTGCCCCTCTCTGCATAATACTCATTCACATGGCACTATATCATTTATAGATAAACTACCAAATAGCCTCTGAAGGCAGTTTGAATGACTCTCGCTGAGACCGCAGCATTGGAGCTCATCCGGATCATCTCCACAGCAGCTTTTGCAGTTGCCACCTCTGCTTCAGCTGCTGCCGCTGTTGCTGCAGCCACCTCGATGACATGCCTCTGCTGAGGAGGCATCACCGGAGGTTCTGCGGTATTGTTGTTGGAATGTTTCCTGAACAGCCATCTCCTCCTCTCACTCTTCTGTACAATGCCGTCAACAATACAAAAAATCTTGTACATTTTATGATATAATACATGATGATGATATATATATATATATATATATATATATACCTTGGCTTGGTCATCATGGCGATGGTGTTCAACTTTCCTGCGGCAGCTCTTGCTATCGGCGTCGGAGTCTTTGGTGGGAGAGCGGAAGGCCCGCTTGACGGCGGTGAGCCAGGAAGTAGAGCCTTTCTTGCCCATTACAAGAGAAGCAACATGTACAGGAAAAGAAAAAGGTGAAATATGTAATCCCTTAAGGTGGTGAATGTGAGGATTCAAATATAGAACAATTATTGGTAAGGGAATGGGATTAAATAGTAATGGGACTAATCTTTGATTGGGTGCTTATCTGTTTTGCAGCATCTAAAACTGTATAAGCCTCTATGGCAAGACGTAGGTATTTTTGTAGCGGCATGATATAAAAGTAGTGGTGACACAAAATTTAGCGAGAGGAGAGGAGAGGAGAGAGAAAATGATAGTCATAACATAAGATTCCAAGGACCCCATAAAAATAGCAGCGCATTTCTGATTGCTTTACTGTGTTGCATAAATAATGGCTGACTCCCCCTTTCAGGCTTCACGTGTTATGTCATAAAAATGCAATTGTAGCTGCGCCTGAGCAACCACGAAAGAGAGCCAAAATATATTTACGAAATGGGGTGTGTGTCACAATATACTTTTATGTGGATTTAAATTTACTACTACTACTACTCATGTTTTCTTACTTACCACACCTGTAAATTAATGAGGAGTATTGGATCTTCCTTAATGTACTCACGTGTATTTGTTTCCTTAATGCAGATCCTGGCGTATAAAAGTTGGAGCAATTAAGTTTCCTAAAAGGATATTGTATATTAGGCTCGATTTATTTAGGTAAAATTATGGATAATGATATCAAAGTATGTGAATGATTGAACTCGGTCGACTTTTAAAAAGAATGATGCTAAATGGCCATAATGTGGCCGGCCATAAAGAGTTAATTTAGTCAATTTACATGTATAAAAAAATTAGAATTACTGATATAAACCTATATGTGTGTGAATGGACTTGTGAGTTGATACTTATCTTTGAATTCTATTACGTAAAACACATTAATATCACGAATTACTGTATACGTTGAGCAACAATCAAGAAATGACAGTAGTAATAAGTTGAGCAAAAACTACGAAAGAGCAACACTAACATGTTGAGCAACATATAATGAAGATGATATAAAAGTAAAATCAAGTGATATTAAACCAAAAATTTGAAAAAAAAATAATTTTTTTTATTATTTAATTAATTTATGGCTGGCCATAAGATGGCCGCATAGTATTATTCTTTTAAAAATGTGTGGATATAGAATCTGGTCATTGAAATGCTATACAAATGAAATGACGTTAATAAAGAGAGTGATAGATAGTAGTATTTGTTTATGTAAATATGAGCTTGAAAGTGTGTGCGTGGTGTTTGTATGATTATGAGAAGCGGTCAGTGTATGATTGCCTTTCTCGATACCACCTCGCCCCTCCCTTTGATGTTTTCCTTGTCGCATTGCAGTCGCAGAGAGAGAGAGTCCTCCTTATCCTCTCCTTTTAATAAACTTTTTTCATCAAAAGAAAAGATGAAGAAGATAAAGATTGGAGATGATAATCCACAAATCCGAATTGGTGAGTGCTGGGAATCAATAAGTATTGTTTTCTGGATAAAAGAGCCGTTTGCTTTTTAAAAATGGACCGGTCAAACTTCTGCTATTTCAGTTTCCCAGTTTCTAATTAAACTATATTCCAATTGTTTGATTACCTTTTTTAATTTTCACAACCGAATGGATCTGAAACTGCGAATTCGCTGGAGAAATAACCCTCCATCACATGACTGTTGTGTTGCCGAACAACTTACTCATTCCTAGTGCACGTACATCATGCATCGGACTTAAGGACTCATGGAGGGTTCAAATGGTATTTAAGAGCATCTCCAGTGGGCGGATGTCCCACTCGGACATCCACTAGGACATCCCGAAAACACCTCCCGCCACGTCACTAGGACTTCCCATCCCACTGCCACGTCACTAGGACATCCCCTTCACAATCCGCCCTTCCCACTAGGACTTCCCGCAATAAAAAAATCACAAATTTACAAATAAAACAATTTACGTTTACGGAAATAAAATTTCAACACGAATACGAACGGAAAAATTAACAGCTTCATTTAAAAAAAACATACATGATTTGAAAAAAAAAATTACATAGTAATAAAATAAAAAAAAAGTACTAACATCAACGTCAACCCTTCCGCGTCCAAACCTCTTCGATAATATCGTTCTGAACATGAGCATCTGTTTGCCGCATGTCGGCAAATGCACGCATCCGCTCGACCTCTCCATGAGGTACCCCCATATTCACATTCGCGGTGGCCACGCCGTGACTTGGACCTGCACCCGTATCATCTTCATTGGTCCACTGAGTCAGTTCCGCACCTTCATTTTCGACAATCATGTTGTGCATTATGATACATGCGTACATGACATCGCCGATGTTGGGAATATACCACTGCCGTGCAGGACCCTTGACTACCGCCCATCGACTCTGGAGCACACCAAATGCCCGTTCCACATCCTTGCGCGCTGCTTTCTGACAGCTCGCAAAGTATGACTTCTTTTGTCCTAGCGGATGCTTGATTGTCTTCACAAAGACGGGCCAGTTTGGGTATATCTCATCCGCCAAATAGTATCCCATATTGTGCTGGTTGCCGTTGGCGACGAAACTGATGGCGGGACCAACGCCCGCGCACTGAGCATTGAACAGGGGCGACGACTGGAGAACGTTGATGTCGTTGTTCGACCCGGCGACTCCAAAATAAGCATGCCATATCCACATCCGGTAGTCAGCTACAGCTTCTAGGATCATCGTGGGATGCTTGGCTCTGAAGCCAGTAGTGTACATCCCCTTCCAGGCGGCGGGGCAGTTCTTCCACTCCCAATGCATACAATCTATGCTGCCCAACATCCCAGGGAACCCGTGCACCGACCCATGCATATCTATCAGGCTCTGGCAGTCTTCGGGGCTCGGACTCTGAAGATACCGCTCACCGAATATCGCTCTCACGCCCGCGCAAAAATTTTGCAGACACTCGACGGCTGTCGACTCGCCAATGTGGAGGTACTCGTCGAACATGTCGGCCGCGCCTCCGTACGCCAGTTGTCTGATTGCGACAGTGCACTTCTGCAAGGGCGTGAGTCCGGGTTTGCCAGCTGCATCCTCCCTGATCCTAAAATACAGGTATCTTCTCTCTAAAGCACCCACGATGTGCAGAAACAGCGGACGATGCATCCTAAAGAGTCGCCGGAATAAGGCTTCCCCAAAACGCGGTTGCGGAGCGAAGTAGTCTGCATACAACCGAATATGTGCAGCAATGTGGTCACGGGGTACTGTAGTTCGACGATGGATCGGCCGAGGTACCGCAGCCTGCTGCCGCCGCTGCGCCCTCTGCTGTAGCAGCCTATTTATCGCACCTTCCACAGCGACCTCCAATTCATTCTCGCTATCACTGTCACTAGACATTCTAGATATACTTGAAATTAGAGATGTAGAGAGAGAAACTTGTTAACACAAGTGGTGCGAATGAAATAAAATTCAACGAGCCGTATATATAGAGTTTAAAAAAAATTAAAAAAAATTTAAAAATCGGACGTCCGACCCACGCCACAATGGCGGACGTCCGCCCGCCCGTCGCGCTGACGTCCTCACGGGACGTCCGTATCCGACCTCCCCTGTCACAGACGTCCGCCATTGGAGATGCTCTTAGGTCGGACGTCCGCCATTGGAGATGCTCTTATTGGATGACTGAATCAATCAAATAAGGTGATTCACACCCTCATTGTCCGAATTGGGGGGTTTTTAATTAAGATTACGTGACATTTATTTCACACCCTCTTATATTATTCAATTAATATTGCAAATTAATGTTCTAACATGATGAGAGAGCGTCCATTTTGAAAATTGAAAATTGAAAATTGAAAATTATGATCTAGAATAGATCAAGAAGGGAATGATGAGAATAATGCTAATAAGGATGTTCCTAGGCCCAGTGTTAGTACAAATTAGTTAATTCGTGCGCTTTGCTTCCAACTCGGCCCATTTCATAACTCTTTGTCAAATTCTCCACTTGTGAACTCAAAAGCCCAAGAAATCATTAAATTTATTTTTTTTTATTTTTTCCATAATCTATGATTTTATTTTTAAAATTTATAAATGTATATAATTTGAATTTCGATTATGGTCCGTACATATCAATTTAAGAAGAAAAAAAACAGCGAGTGGCGACTAATGAACCAACTAATAAATTCAATTTTTGCAATTTTCGTTAGATTCGATTATTCAGATTTTCGTTAGATTCGATTATTCAGATCTGCTATATTTATTTGTCCAAAGTCAAACGTAGCGAGCTTGATTAGTGATGCGAAGCATATTTCCTATTCTTTACCCCGGTTTTTATGTTAATTGTAACTCACCGAGTCGTGCTTTGAGTGTAGTTTCGGGTGTTAGAAGCTGGAAGTTCGTCGGAAAGGCATAGCTGAGATTCCAGAGAGTTCGCCCGGTCAGGCGTTTTGAAGTTGCTAAACGCCCGGTCGGGCATTTCCATTTGTGCATGCGGAGTCCAGAAAGTTCACCCGGTCGGGCGTTCTGATTTCAACTAAACGCCCGGTCGGGCGTTTCCCGCGAAGCCACGCAGCAGCCTTTCGCCCGGTCGGGCGATTCCCTCTTCTAATATCGCCCGGTCGGGCGTTCGGAATGTCAAACAGTTTTCAGCAGTTTCAATCGACGGTTGAGTATAAAAAAACAAGCGAAAAAGACACACGGGGGGACGATACATAGAAAAAGACAGAGGGAGAGAAAGGAGGAGAGGAAGAAGAGGGTGAAGGCATTCCGGACATTATTCCGACCATCCATTCCCGAATCCCGACTCCACTCGACGAGAGCATCACACCTATGGTTTTATTTCTACATTCTACTATGTGTGTAGGCTAGGCTCTCTTCGTTGCTCCGAGTTGTAATCTAGGCTTGTGCATTTGTTTTAACACCTTGAATCGTATGTTCGATACCAACAATGTGTTTGATAATTAAAATGCTACGTTTTTTGCTAATGATGTAGTGTTGTTAAATCTTAACTATCGTCTCTTTAACATAGCTTAGGATTGATCGTTTGATGGTATGCTATCGATTTAGAACTGTTCAGGGGATAAATTGATAGTGGATTAGGTAAGTAATTATAGTAGACGACATTTGTTCCCGCGCTTCTGCAGGAATTAAATGTCGTTGAAAGCTGGTTCATGGAACAAGTGTTCAGCTGACTGTGAACTATACGTCGTAGACATGTTCAGTGCACGCGATTAGGTTGATAATTTTAATCCCGTCATATGGTTCGTTGTAATGGTGTGTAACAACGCAAGCTTAGAGAACAACTTGGAGTGACTCGTCTTTCACGTGTTAAAAACCTCACTTTAGTAGCTTAAGTTAGTTAACCTTCTCAAAATCAAAACAAAATCTTTACATGCTTTGTGTCGTCTTATTAAGTGTAAGCAATCTCGCCTCCCTGTGGATCGACACTTGAAATACTACTACGATACTGTATTCTTGCAGTAGTGTAGTATTATTAGAGTTTAAATAATTGAACTTGATAATCTTTATACATTGTTTGAGAACTCTAAAATACCGCATCAAGTTTTGGCGCCGTTGCCGGGGAGGCAATAGCTTGTTTATGCTTAATTGTTTTAGTTTTTGTTTTGTTTTGTTTGATTTTTTCTTTTTGAGTTTTTTAGGTACATTGTTCGTGTTCTACGGTGTGATAGCCATCTACCACGTCCGGACTTGAAGACGAAGGAGTGTATTATTTTAGGTAATATTTAGCTAACTTTCAGTTTAGTTTTTAGGTAGTTTAGTTTTTCACTTAAGCACACACTTTTGATAGTACTTACCCCGAAGTTGTCGAGAGGTCTCGCTTTCGGTAATTAGGAAATATTTTATGCTTGTGCTTGGTGTATTTTCTGTTGTGTAGGTACTAATAAAAAAAATAATAAAAAAAAAGTGAATGCACACGCGATCACAGGGTACACCACCGTTTGGACTACTCTGTTATCAAAGAAGGAAAGGGTCAGGAAGTTCAGCCGGGTTTGAAATTCAACAGGATTCGCCGAGTCCAATCAGAGATAACCCATTGTTTGAAAGTAGTGACAGTGATCTAGAAGCTGAGTCGATGGCCGACAATAATAACAACAACGTTGTCCCACCACCTGGAGGAAGGTTCGGTGACACTCTTAGGTCGGGAGTCGACTTTCTAGGAGAATTCGCCTACGCGAATGACAACGTGAACATTCTTCCTCATTACATTAGCTTGGTGAACGGGGGAAATCTCTTCCATGGGCGAGACGATGAGGATCCAATGAGCCACCTCAACGCGTTCTACGAATTGACGAACTCTCATCGACCCCCGAATGTGGACCATCATCAGATTAAGAGGGCCTTATTCCCTTTCTCACTAAGGGATAAAGCACGGGCGTGGTATGATTCTATTCCGGGATACAACATAGCCACATTCCAAGAGTTGAAGATGTTGTTCCTCTTGGAATATAACTCTCCGATGAAGATTGAGAAGTTGAGAGAGGAGATCACTACCTTCCGACAGAAATATGATGAGTCTTTTGCGGAAGCGTGGAAGAGGTTCACTGAATTGCTTAGGAAATGCCCGAGCCATGGTCTTGCTCCAGGGCATGAGCTACTCAAGTTCTACAAGGGACTCAATAATGAAGGCACGGGCTTGGTGACTGCAGGCTTTAATGGGAACTTGGACGACTTAACTCACGAGGAAGTGAGAGCCTTGTTCCAAAGGTTGGCGAACAACCAAAGGAATTGGCATAATCCAAGAAGAGCGGCTGAGAAGGTAGGAGATACATTTGGTGCTACCAAAGATGCGGAAAGAGTGACAGCCATTGAGGCTCAATTGGCGGACATTAGTACCCAGATGTCTTCAATGACAAAAGCAGTGAAGTCTCTTCAACTGAATCCTCAACCTCAAGCAGTGACTGTGATGAAGTGTGGACTGTGCCAAGGTGGACATCATACGGATCAATGTCCAAGTCTTCAAGGGCCACCAGTGGATGACGTGAACTACATTGGTAACCATCATCAAGGTTTCAACCAAAGCAACCAATACAACAATCAGCAGAATTGGAGGCCTCAACAAGCAACCTGGAATCAAGCTGGTCCTAGCAACACTTCGGGGACTCAATGGAGGTACAACACTCAACCTCCGGGTTATGAGAATAAGCCATCAGTCGAGGATCAATTGGGACAGATTCTCTCGTTTATGACTAAGAGTCAAAAGGAGAATGACTACTTCAAAGAAAAGACCGTGGAAAAATTTGGGCAGTTAGAAGCTACAATGAGGAATCTTGAGACTCAAATTGGGCAGATTGCTACAGCATCTCACACAAGAATTCCTAATGCTATCCCGAGTGATACGGTGCCCAATCCTAAAGGTTTTGAACAGTGCAAGGCAGTTAAGTTAAGAAGTGGAAAGGATCTTGAGTCTCCAATCATGCTAGATGCACAAAATGGCTCGAACATCTTGCACGCAGGGGTGGACAAGTTGTTTGGCTCACAAACCTCGCACGCAGGGGCGGACGAGGGGATTGAGTGGGCTACTACCGAAGCTAGGGAAGGTCAACAAGAAAAAGAAGAGTCAACCATGAGTGATATCCACAAGAAGAATCCACTAAGTCCGGCAATGGACCCGAAGTGTCCATTTAATTTTCTAGATTTTATCCCGCCACCACCTTTCCCAGTCGAGAATAAGAAGAAGGGTAGGAAAATAATTCAAGAGAAAGGACTCGATTGGATGATGAACATTATCAGGAAAGTTAATGTAGATGTGTCCCTGGTGGATTTGTTCCTACACTTTCCTAAATTCTCCAAGTTTTTTAAGGATCTTATTGCGAAAAAGGAGAAGATACAAGACGATGGTGTGGTGATATTGAGCGCATTTTGCTCACAATTTGTGAAGGGAAAGATGCCGGCAAAGAGAAGAGACCCTGGAAGCTGTGTGATCCCATGTGAGATGGGAGATAAGAAGTTCCCAAAGTGCCTACTTGATCAAGGCTCGGGAATATCATTGATGGCTCTGAAAACCGCACGGTCAATCGGTCTAGAAGCGAGGATTGAACCAATCGACATTGACCTACAATTGGCGGATCATTCAATTGTGAAACCAAAAGGTATCATCGAGGATGTCTTGGTGAAGGTTGATAGATTTGTACTCCCGGTTGACTTCATTGTCCTAGAGATGGAAGAGGATAAGGATATGCCTATCCTATTTGGTAGGCCATTTTTAGCAACCGGTGATGTTGTGATAGAGACCAAGACAAATACGGTCATGTTTCGAGTAGATGGAGAGAATGTGGTGATCAAGCAAGAGAAGGCGGGGAAACGCCTATTGTAGCCTGGATAGAGGTAGACAAGGATGAAGAAGGTCGAGCCAACGACTATAAACAAAGGCGCTGATTGGGAGGCAACCCAAGTTTTTTTGTTTTTATTTTTGATTTCATATGTTGGAGGTTTTGTTTGCTCAATTCTTTCCTCCAACATTTATTTTGAATTGAGTGTTTCTTTTTGTAGTTTTTGTTCTTTTTGTAGGAGCAACTGGGAGTTAGGATTGGAGCTTAGGAGGAAGCACACCTGCAAAGGATTTTTACACCCACCCTCCCACCCGAATGCACTATGGACGTCATGCCAAGTTTGGGGGAGTTTCCTTTCCCTTTACTTTATTTGTCTTCTTTGCATGCATTGAGGACAATGATGCATTCAAGTTTGGGGGGGTTATGAATGATTTGTGATGTATGTTTTTGGGTGTTTTGCGTGATAAAGATGTTTTGAATCTATGTAGTTGACGGGTGCATGCTTTATCTTCGGCTTTCTGGTTAGGAAATCTTACTTAATTTTACTTGAACTTTGAATCTTAGGATGAATGGAATGGGTGCATGAATCTAATTGAAAGAGCATGTTGTGATTACAACCGATTTCTTGAGTTGAGGAGAGTATGAAAATCACATGACTTGTGGAAATTATCTTGGATTGATTTGCTTTATCGAGTGAAGTGCTTGCGTTCGTTTGTGTTAACGATATGGGAGGATAAGGCACTAGGATGAACTCCATGGCCAAATGATCACATGCCTAGTCCATCAAATGATCCCCTAGAAGCCACTTTGAGCTTAATTTCTTATTCTTTGTGTAAACACTTAGCCAAACACTTAGCCACTGAAATAAGCCTAATTTTAGCCTCATCGATAGACCTTGCTACTATTTGGGTGCTAAATACAAGTTGAGCTTTGTGGTTTGAGTTTGAGTGTGGGTGGTGAATTGTAAAGAGTAGACATATCTAGACTTGATGTAATGTGAAAAGAATGAAGTTCTTAGAAAGGAAAGAAAAAAGACGACATCCAAATTTGCAAAAGTCGAGGTCTTTATAAAAAAAAAAAAGAAAGAAAGAAAAAGAAAAAGTTTGATGGAATAAAGATAGAGCTTCTATATTTGTTTGATGTAATCTTGTCTAGAATAGATCTCAAGTTTGGGGGGGGGGTTCGAGTTTGGTTGTAATATTTTGTTGTTTGTTCTTTGGAAGGAAGTTGTAGGAGGGAAGAATTTGGCACTCAATTGTGTAGCCTTCGAGCTCACTATCCATATGTATCCTACCTTGTCCCTAGCCCCATTACAACCTTGAAATAAGACCTTGGACCTTATCGTTGATGCTTGTGGATGTTGTGTAAAGAACTTGGTAAAGTTAAAGAAGTTCGATTTGAAATCTGTGAGTCTATGTGGTTAGTATTGCTTGATGAGTCAATGATGACGGTTTGAGTTGTTTGATCGTATGTTTGGACTTACTTTGAAGTGCATCTTGACTTGATGTTTTAAGGGGATGAGTGATTGTTCTTGAGAGTGGGAAATCTTGATTGAAAATGTTGGGGGTTCAGATTTTGTTACTCACGTCCCTATTTGATTCTTTGTGTTGAAAATTTCTTTGCGGGGTAGACTTGTGTTGAGTTTTTGTGCTGAAAATAGACCTTGCTCGGGGCGAGCAAGAGTTCAAGTTTGGGGGTATTTGATGCGAAGCATATTTCCTATTCTTTACCCCGGTTTTTATGTTAATTGTAACTCACCGAGTCGTGCTTTGAGTGTAGTTTCGGGTGTTAGAAGCTGGAAGTTCGTCGGAAAGGCATAGCTGAGATTCCAGAGAGTTCGCCCGGTCGGGCGTTTTGAAGTTGCTAAACGCCCGGTCGGGCGTTTCCATTTGTGCATGCGGAGTCCAGAAAGTTCGCCCGGTCGGGCGTTCTGATTTCAACTAAACGCCCGGTCGGGCGTTTCCCTCTTCTAATATCGCCCGGTCGGGCGTTCGGAATGTCAAATAGTTTTCAGCAGTTTCAATCGACGGTTGAGTATAAAAAAACAAGCGAAATAGACACATGGGGGGACGATACATAGAAAAAGACAGAGGGAGAGAAAGGAGGAGAGGAAGAAGAGGGTGAAGGCATTCCGGCCATTATTCCGACCATCCATTCCCGAATCCCGACTCCACTCGACGAGAGCATCACACCTATGGTTTTATTTCTACATTCTACTATGTGTGTAGGCTAGGCTCTCTTCGTTGCTCCGAGTTGTAATCTAGGCTTGTGCATTTGTTTTAACACCTTGAATCGTATGTTCGATACCAACAATGTGTTTGATAATTAAAATGCTACGTTTTTGGCTAATGATGTAGTGTTGTTAAATCTTAACTATCGTCTCTTTAACATAGCTTAGGATTGATCGTTTGATGGTATGCTATCGATTTAGAACTGTTCAGGGGATAAATTGATAGTGGATTAGGTAAGTAATTATAGTAGACGACATTTGTTCCCCGCGCTTCTGCAGGAATTAAATGTCGTTGAAAGCTGGTTCATGGAACAAGTGTTCAGCTGACTGTGAACTATACGTCGTAGACATGTTCAGTGCACGCGATTAGGTTGATAATTTTAATCCCGTCATATGGTTCGTTGTAATGGTGTGTAACAACGCAAGCTTAGAGAACAACTTGGAGTGACTCGTCTTTCACGTGTTAAAAACCTCACTTTAGTAGCTTAAGTTAGTTAACCTTCTCAAATTCAAAACAAAATCTTTACATGCTTTGTGTCGTCTTATTAAGTGTAAGCAATCTCGCCTCCCTGTGGATCGACACTTGAAATACTACTACGATACTGTATTCTTGCAGTAGTGTAGTATTATTAGAGTTTAAATAATTGAACTTGATAATATTTATACATTGTTTGAGAACTCTAAAATACGCGATTTGCACGTCATTTTCATTCGCACCACTTGTTTTAACGAGTTTTCTCTCTATCTTAATTTCTGTATAAGAGCAACAACGCGAAATGGAGCCCAACAACGAGTCTACTCCAGTGACGAGCGGGTCTCAAACTCCCACGGTAACCGTGGGAAGTGGATGGGGTCCGATGGTCGGGTACTACAACATGTACCCTTGGCAGCAGATGATGTTTGGGATATCCGGGGGTAGTATGCCGGGATGGCAGGGGATGCAGGACGGCCCGGCGATGCCGGGCAGGCAGGGGGTACCCGGGATGCAACTCGGGATGCAGATGATGCCGGGGTGACAGCCAGGGATGCAGGGGACGCCGGGGGAGGACAACGTCTATCGCCCCAGTTTTGATTTTTTTACTGCTTCTTCGCACACATTGACCCCATCGGAGATGCAATTCACTGGGTGTGATACTTTCTCCTTAGAGGAGTTGGGGATAGATCTCGGGGATGCGGACACTCCCGTTCAAACGGGGGGAGTAGGGCTGGGTCGGGGCGCGCCAAAGAAGAAGAATGGCAAGGGAAAGAGGGTGGTCGGCGAGTCGTCGCAGCCGGCTGCTGACGAGAGCCCGACACGGAGGAAGTGGACGGATGCGGAGAACGTCGCGCTGTCTAAGGCGTGGGTGAGTGTTTGCGATGATCCCATCGCCTCGAACAATCAGATGATCGTCAACTTGTGGGCTAAAATAGCAGCAGCCTACAAGGCATTTTACCCGGAAGGGAGGCCACACACCGGGGAGGAGTGCAGGAAGGGGTGGGACCGAATCAGGGCTGCGGTCTCCTGATTTTCAGGCTTGTACACCAAGGCCCTCCGCATGCAGACCAGTGGCCAAACTGACGAGAACTGCAGGTCGATAGCGGAGAAAGCTTTCCCCGTGCCCGGGCTTTATAAGGAGTTCACCTACTGGAACTGCTATGAGGTGCTGATGGAATCCGAGAAGTTTCGGGCAGGTGTCGATGCTGGCTGGCCGAAGAAGCAGCGACTGAACTATACCGGTGATTACAACGGCGGCAGCAGCGGCGGTTCCCTTGACCTCCCCGAGGATGTTCAGGAGTTCCCGTCCTCTCCCGCGTTTACTCGCCGCACTCGCTCGGTTGGTCAAAGGCGGGAGCAACGGGCTCGCCAGGGGTCTCAGGAGGTCCAGTCGGCATCCCCCCTGTTGGCAGGTCGACAGCCGAGCTCGCCTTATTCGCGTGTCAACAAACGCGGGCTCAGATGTACAAGATCTTAGCTGACTAGAAGACAGAAACTGACCCCGAGGAAAAGAGTTTTCTTCACTCAATGCTCGTGAGTATGCGGGCCAATTTGAATGTCGTCGCGGCACAGTTGGGGGGCTCAGACGCGTGCTCAAATGCCGCAGATTTGGGGGTCCCGGATAACGGCGACAACGGCAGCGGCGACAGCGACGAGGAGTGAGGCGGGGGCGGGGGGCTCGTGAGTGGAGGAGGAGTTTTTTTTAAATTAATGTAATTTTTTATAAATTAATGTAATTTTTTTAAAATTAATGTAATTTTTTTTAATTAATGTATTTTTTTAATTAATGTACTTTTTAAAATTTTAATATTATTATTGAATTTTCCCGTATTTGTGTCGTAAATTTAATTTCGTATTTGTGTGATTGTTAATTATTTGTTTTTTATAATTGTGTTTATTGTGGCTAGGCTATGACTGGCCTATTGCTTGTACAGTTGTTTGTCCTGATGATGTGCTAGGAGGAGTTCTTAGTGCTGATAATGTGGCAGGTGGAGTTTGTGGCTAGGCAATGGCTGGATTATGGGTGGGCTATCTCTATTGGAGATGCTCTAAGAGCATCCACAATGGAGCCTAGCGCACCGCCTAGCCGAGCGCCGGCGCTAGGCGGTCGCTAGGCGAACCATTGGAGGAGCCGAAAACCGCCGAGCGGTTTTCCGGAAATCAATTTCGCCTAGCGCTAGGCGGTCAAAATCCGCTGAGCTATGCGCTGGGCGATCCGCTCGGCTCCATTGCAGCGCCCGGATCGCCCAGCGCATAGCCCAGCGAATTTTTTATTTTTTATTTTTAATTTTCGAAACACTATATATATAACGGAGGCGAGGGAGCCGGCGAGTGATTTTTTTTAAGTAATGTATTTTTTGCGATTTTGAATGTAATTTTTTTTATTAATGTACTTTTTAAAAAATTTTGTACTTTTTTTAATTTATTGTACTTTTTTAAAATTAAAATAGTATTATTAATGTTTCCCGTATATGTCTCGTAAATTAAATTCTGTATATTGTGTTATTATTGATGTGACTGGGCTATTATGATATGACTAGATTATGATTGGGCTATTTCTGATGTGTAGGAGGATTTTTAATATTGATGATATGGCAGGAGTAGTTTGTGGCTAGGCTATGGCTGGGCTATTGCTGGGCTATAACCACTGTGAAGGCTCTAAATGGTGCTTCATATAATCAATACTAGCCTGTTCATAAATAAAGTTGACTAACCTCCAATTTTGTGCAAAAGTCCATTCTCGAAATCAACAAATATTAATGTGCAATGGCCAACATTTAGGAAAAATATTTTACTATATTAAGTGATTTTTGTAAGAATTACGCTAACTTCCAGAATCCAGATGCTAAGATGGAGAAGTAGCTTAATTACAGAGCTATATGGCTATGCTTAAATCCCCAACTACAATCTACCTTCGTTTTCAAATCAATCCCAATATTTTAAGCGCTAAAAGCAAAACCTACGCACTTCCAGATTTCAAAATTGAAACTTCTCTCTCTGTTTCACACACACACAAACGCAACCGCAAACAGAGTAAGTAAACTATGGGTTGTGTTTCCTCCACGCTGCTCAGCCAGGAAGAAGAGTTCTCCCAAATTGGCGGCGCCGCCGCTTTCAGCAACCACATTGTGTCCCTCACCTCCACCACCTACGGCTTGTTAACACTCGATCCTCCGCCGGCGCCGACCACGACCACCACCGTCGCTCCCACGCCATCCCGCCGCCAAGGATAACGCTCGGCTCTCTGTTTCCCAGCCCGCTATGCGAGCCCCGTTCCCTCCGATACGAGAGCATCAATTCATGGGGCCGAATTCCACGAATAGACCTCCTGGGAGGTAGTATCCGCCATTTGTACCCGCCAAAAAAAAGTTTCCAGAGAGGGGAAAGACGCGAGAGCCTCTCGCGTGTATCCATAGTAAACACGCGTTTGGCTCATGCGTGTTTCAAACTAAACACGCGAGAGGCATTAGCGTGTTTTAAATTTATACACGCGAGAGGCATTAGCGTGTATTACTTAATACACGCGAATTGCTAACGCGTCTTTCACTTGATACACGCGAAACGCTCTCGCGTGTTTCACTTGAATAGTAGACGAGCCAGAAGCCCTCCTTCTTCATTCCAGCGATCCCTTCTCCCCCTCTCCACGCGAAAATCGGCGAAATCGGCCAAATTTCGACGAAAATCGAAGTCAATCGGTGCAATTAGCTGCTCTCCTTCCGAACTTAATTGTTATTAGGTAAGTTTTGACCCTTAATTTCAGTTTGTTGGTTATAGTTTTAGGGTGAATGATTTCAAATTTTGGTTGAATTATAATGAATTTGTACTTTATTGAAATTGGTGTCGATTGCTTGTTGAATTATTGAAATTGGTTTCAAATAGTTGGTGTTGGGATGAGTTTGTGATGAATGTTGTGGTTAATTGTGATGAATTTGTGAATTATTGAAATTGGTGGCAATTTTTTGGTGAACTATTGAAATTGGTTTTGAATGTTTGGTGTTGGGATGAATTTGTGATGAATCTTTTGTTTAATTGTGATGAATTGGTGGTAATTTTTGGTGAATTATTGAAATTGGTGGTAATTTTTTGGTGAATTATTGAAATTGGTGGTAATTTTTTGGTGAATTATTGAAATTGGTTTCGAATGTTTGGTGTTGGGATGAATTTGTGTTGAATTGTGAATATTAGGATGTCGCGATATGGACCAGAAGATCCTTCTGTATTGCATTATCAGCACAGTCATATATCTCGCAAGGCGTGGGCAGGCGAAGAAACATCTTCATTCAATATTTGGCGCTTTGAGGGACATTTTTGGGAAATAGATAATCATCACAGACGAGTGATTGATTATGTCTGCAGGTTTGGTTTTGGTGGTGTTTTTTATTGTGGGAAGGCTCTAGATGTAGATCATTCATTGATCACAGCTTTGGTCGAACGTTGGAGGCCAGAGACACATACATTCCATCTTCCCGTAGGGGAAGCTACTATTACATTGCAGGACGTGCAAGTATTGTGGGCTCTACGTGTAGATGGAGCACCGTTCACAGGAAGAGGTTATTGTGACTCTGGGTGTAGGAGTCTATGCGAAGAATTGTTGGGCTTTTGATATATATTTGGGTAATTTTAATGTAAACTTGTTATTGTAGTTCATTTGGATGCCCTATGTGGACCGTCAATTGCCAGACTCCTGCCTCGAGAATGAACAACAGTTGGAGATCTGTGACGTACATGGTTTGTTGGGCTATTGTCGAAGCACATGAGCCTGAGCGCGTTGTTAGACAATTTAGAGGCACACCGTTCATCCCGGAATTGCGTGATTGGGGTTTCAATGAAACTCATTTCAAAACCAATCGTCGTGGAAAAGCTAAGACGAACTGGGCTGTGCAGAACAAGGCCTACATCCAACATTGGGAGAGAAGGTCGGAGTTCGTTACTAATCATTACATGGAGCCTCTTGTAGACCACGTGCAGGTTGATGAGAACTCGACAATACATGGAGTGGTATTTAAATTACCATTACATATATCACGCAGCCGGGTAGGCTTCCAGAAGTAGGGATGAACACTGTTGCATCATCATCTACACTCCAAGTAAGTATTGTATTTTTATAGTTGTTGTACCATTTTAAAAGTATGTGTTATTAAATATGCACGTTTTATTTGTTACAGGCGGAGACATTGGCACGTGTATTTCATTTGTCGCGCGGTTTTGACCCAGCAGACGCCGTAGGATTGTTGCATGAGATTAACAGTCTTGCTCTTAACTGCCTCACCGATTGCGGTGAGAGTGAACGCACGGTTATTCCTTCCACCCAGCGCACTGATGTGGATATGTCCCGGGGGTTTATCCGAAGAGCTCGCGGAATTGGTCAGAGAGGTATCCGAACAGGCGGGCATGGTTATTCACGGCATTCCAGAATGTCCCAAGACATGCCAGGGTCATCACAGCCGGACATGAAGAAAATGATAATTCAGATGACAACATAGATTTGGATACGTTAATTGACAATTTTGATGTTGAGCCCGAAATGGCAAAATCCACCAGCACCAGATCCCTCTAGTTGGTTTCCTAATGGTCGGACGCGCCACAGTCTAGTTGGGTTACTCCATTTGATAGAGTTGGTATACCATGGCAGCCTACTGCACAGGATTCATTCTTCTCAGATGTCCATATCGTGCACTCTCCAACAAATGCTGATGATGATGATGCTGATGATGATGGTGATGCCGATGCTGATGTTGCTCCTAGGAGTAGTGCCTACATAGAGCGTCCAACGAGGAGAGAACATATTGACCCTCCTAGGAGTAGTGTCCAACTTGATCGGCCTAGTAGTAGTTCACATACATCCCCGGCCAGATAAGGAACGCGTCAGAACAAGTTTGTCTCAGACAATTTTGGGGATGTTCCCACGTAGAAGGTCTAGCCGTGACAATCAGAACCATCACAATCAGAACCATCTACACCAGCACAATTATCAGAACCATCTGAACCATCACAATTATCTAAATCATCTGAACCATCATAACCAGCACATGGCACATTTGGTACATCTAGTTGTTCATCAACCTCCCTCCCAAATGTGTTGAATTCAGTGTTATGATATTCATCATCCATCCTAGATGTCCCGACATCAAAACTATGATAATCATCTCTCCTAGACGTTCCAACATCATGTTGAGTGATAGGTGGTTCAAATTGCAACGCAGTAGTCACAGGAGTATATTCAATAAAAGTTCAATTTGACGTGGATTTTCGGCAAACATATACTCCAACAAATTATCATCCACTGGTGTAGCTATATAATTTCACCACTCCACTAAAAACCACAGGATGCCTCCATGTTAAATCAATCGTATGTGCATCTAAATCAATTCCAATTTTTTCACATATCATTGAAACTAGCTGATAATAAGATATCTTCTCATTCAATATAATAAATGAGTTTGCACGAGGGGGTTCATAAGCAACACCCAAACCTGGGAGCTGAGTAATTTTCCCATCCCAATATAAACTCACAAACACCATCACAACCTGCAAAATAAGTACGATAAACATCATATACTCTCAACCAAATTCAACAAAAAAATTTAACACCATTAACCCTAATTAACACTATGAACCCTAAATCTATAATAACCAACTAAAATTGAAATTAAGGTTAAAATGTTACCTAACGAGTTAAAAGATTAATGGGAGCAAACTATATGTCGGATTCACTTCGATTTTCGTCGGGTAGATGAGGATTTCGCAGCTTATGGTGGTGCAGAGAGGGGGAGAAGGGGATCGCTGGAATGAATGAGGAGGAGGGCTTCTGGCTCGTCTACTGATTCAAGTGAAAGACGCGTTAGCAATTCGCGTGTATTAAGTAATACACGCTAATGCCTCTCGCGTGTTTAGTTGAAACACGCATGAGCCAAACGCGTGTTTACTATGGATACACGCGAGAGGCTCTCGCGTCTTTCCCCTCTCTGGAAACTTTTTTTTGGCGGGGATAAATGGCGGATACTACCTCCCAGGAGGTCTATTCGTGGAATTCGGCCTCAATTCATGGGACCTCATGTCCGGCCTCGACGCCGATCGTATCGCCCAATCCCCGGCGATTAAATCGACCGCTAATCCCTCGGGGAACGAGGAGAATGCTTGCCCCAATGTTAGGGTTTCTAATTCGTCCAAGGAGGTTAGCAATTTGGGGAAACCGTCTGTGGTTTTGGAATTAATCGATCGGTATGAAACGGTTATGCCGCCGAATGGGGAGAACAAGGTGGTGATCTATACGACGACGTTGAGGGGAGTGAGGAAGACGTTCGATGACTGCAATTCCGTGCGGTCGGCGCTGGAGGGGCATAGGGTTTTGGTGTGCGAAAGGGATATTTCGATGGATAGAGGGTTTAGGGAGGGGTTGAGGGAGTTGATGAGTGGAGAGCGGGAGGAGATGATCCCGCCGCGAGTGTTTGTGAAGGGGCGGTACATAGGCGGAGCGGAGGAGGTGATGAGGGTGGTGGAGGATGGCCTCTTGGAGGAGTTGCTGCAAGGGGTGGAGAGAGCCAGAGAAGGGTATGTCTGCGAGGGATGTGGGGGCGGGAGGTTCTTGCCGTGTTTTTCTTGCAACGGGAGTTGCAAGATGGTGGTGGCAGCGTTCGTGTTATGATGCATTGTCTTTCTTGCTTGCTCGTTCGTGTTTGTTTGTTTGATTGCACGCGCTATGAGTGAGTAATTACAAAACCACATCAATAAGAGTAATATTATAAAAGAAACTCCTTTTATTCCTTTTACAGGTAGGGTGCCTCCATTATATATATACATTTGTAAAGAAAATCTAGATTTTTTTATTTAGTAATTGCACAAATTGTTTTAGTTTTAATTTGTTGTCATTAAATTGTAATATGAGCAATTACTCTTCTAATAATCAGTCATATGTTGGGTTTTTGACATGGAATTCCAACTGTATTCTGATGTTTGGCTTCCATGACATGCAAGAATAGAGTAAACATGGATATATTTGGGCGAGTGTAGGTAGCTGGTGAGAATTTTGTCAGAAGTTTCTTATAACTATTGCTTAGTCATTTTAAATACATGAATGTCTATGTTAAAGTAATGCTGGCTGGCCTTTTCATTATCCTGATTTGATGGTTGCAATGTTTACTAATCTTGAAATAGGAGTTGCTGATTGCCCAGACACGGCTGCCAGAGCAATTTCATAATTTCTAGTAGTGATGTGAAACAGGAAATATTATGCAGTGTTTAAGTAGCTTATGTACTTTTCTGGTTGGGACATCTTCTGGAGAAAGCTAACTACCTGCATGGATTAGGGTGATAGTGCCAGCCATTTGTATTACTGCCTTAGTACAATTATCCGAGGCTTCTTCTTTATTAAGATCCATGGGTTTAATATTAACTACAGAGATTTGTAGAAGCCTTTTGCTACTTGATGGTTAAAAATTCCGTAAGAAAACAGTAAGTGCTAGTTACACTTGATTGCTCAAACACTAAAATGTCTAAGTGTAACAGCTTGTGACTACAAGAGTCCATTGCTTGCCTTATAACTATAAGAAATCAGAGGTCCCATTTTAGAAGACCATTTCCCAAGAAATGAGGATGTTAGCCTATATCTCTACCATAAACATGTTGTTTGTTGCAATTTAGTTCTGCTGTCATGTAACATGGACTTGAGATCGTTTTAATTTAACTTGGGGGATGAGGAGATGCGGGATTTGATTTTTAAACACGTCTGCGTATAGAGAAAGCCTTCACCACTTAGATGTCCCTGAAGGGGCCGGTTTTGAGACATCATGAAGGAACCATGATATGCAAAATTTTCTTTGTTTTATCTCATTAGAATGAATATATATATATATATATATATATATATATATATATATATATATATATATATATATTATTATATATATATATATATATATTCCAAACTCTTCTTACTGTTCTTGCAACCTGTAGTCCTAGATTCTTCTGCATCAATTTGTTAACGACTTGCAGCTCTGCTTTTTTGGCGCTTGATTTTTTTTATTTTTACTCCTTTGTTCAGCTATTGAATTTGATTATTATTTGGGTGATATCATAGTGCTTTCTGTGGTAATTAGCTTCCGAATTTGACTGACAATCTGGATTAAGCCCTCATTTACTTATTTGCTATCAGTATCAACGGTACCTATGCAAATTTATTTCTTAACATTGATATGTGGTAGTACAGAATTTGTTATGTAGGAGTATTATTAGAGAAAAAGTGACGCCGGCAGCTGATGGAATGAAGCCAAATATTAGATGACCTTGAAATCTGATATTTCACATATTATACGTACTAATGTGTATTAGAGCAGCGCCGATGCTACTGTATATGAAAGGAGACAAAACGAGTGCGGTCGTATTGAATGTATATTTTAAAATATTTATTATAGAAGTATGCACAAACGAGGTACATATACATAATAAGTAATATATTCAAAATTTTCGAATTATGCTATAGATAGTATAATTTTCTTCAACTCAAATGTATGTGTTGAAAAATCCGATTTTAACATTTAGGTGCATCTATATAGTAAGGCGATAACGAAGTTTTGTTTTTATTCAATGGTTTGGCGTTAGAAGATTGCTATCAATTGGGTGAAAGAAAGTGAGACATCATACACAACAATTGCATATTCTATATCAAAGTTAATGTAAGCATGAGGAATTTGTGCTGAATAGATATATACTAGTCTACCTACTTATGATTAGCATCACTTGAAAATAAATAAAATTAAAGTGTTGATTATTGGCCAACAACTTCATCTTGAGCTATGATTAAACAAAACATTGCCGGTCGATTATTATTTTTCTCAGGGTAGGCCCTTCGGTTAGACCGCATATTTATTCTCCTCTCCCATCTGGTTTCATTTTTCAACATTTATTCTAATATTAATAGAGCATAATAAATGTGGTAAGGTGCTATTTATGGTGTTTTGAAAACGACGATTGGATGGGACTAAATTATATAGTTTTGTGTTCAAGATTTGGACTATTCGTAAGATGAACCGTCCATCAAATTATAAGAGTTAAGGTCATGAATAGTACTATGTTTTCATATACCTTACTATATAATTGTATGTTGATGTCATAAATATACGAATATATATCAAGGGGCGCATTACCCTCCTTATCACCCCTTAATATAAAACATAGGTATAATATAATCCCTTAGAATCTATTAATCCAATGGCTTTGATTAAATGTCAGCCAGTACATTATTACATCGTTTTCGTACATTAAAGGGCAAATTTGACAGAAGCTATGATTTACAACAATTTTTAAACTGCAATTCCATGATTTCAGCCATTCTAATTAAAACTGCATTCTCTCTCTCTCTCTCTCTCTCTCTCTC